>NC_057809.1:245331973-245598956 GCF_018294505.1 Triticum aestivum
CGTCGGGCACCTGTCGCAGGGCGGCGCGGTCGATGGGCCCGGGAGGGCCTCCCGCGGGCCTGGCGGGCCCGGAGCGGCGGCGGCGATGTGGGGCTCGCGGGAGCTGACGTGGCGGCGGCGGGTGGATCCGGACGTGTCCGGCCGGACAAAAAAATGTCCGCCGACGCGAGAGGTGGGTGGTTCTAGGGTTTCGTCCATGAATTGAAATGGGGGGTCTTTATATAGAGGTGGAGGGAGCTAGGAGAGTCCAAATGAGGTGCGGTGTTTGGCCATGCGATCGTGATCGAACGCTCTAGACGGTGAAGAGGGTTTTGGTGGGTTTTTGGGCCAAATTGGAGGGGTGTTGGGCTGCAACACACACGAGGCCTTCTCGTTCCTCGGTTAACCGTTGGAGCATCAAACGAAGTCCAAATGGTACGAAACTTGACAGGCGGTCTGCCGGTAGTAAACCAAGGATGCTTGGCAAGTCTCGGTCCAATCCAGAAATGTTTAATCCCCACACACGAAAGAAAGGTAGAAATGACCACCGGAGGAGAACGGAGCGCCGGAATGCAAAACGGACAACGGGGAAAATGCTCGGATGCATGAGATGAACACGTATGCAAAAGCAATGCACATGATGACATGATATGAGATGCATGACAACGATAACAAGACACGGAGCCAAAAACCTGAACCCGACAAAATAAAATAACTTAACGTCGGAAACGGCAAGAGTTGGAGTACATACTGGGAAAATCATATCCGGGGTGTTACAATAATGGGCTGGCCCAGCTAAAGGCCCACAAGATTTTGCGGGCCATAATGGGCCGGCCCAGGTAAAGGCCCACAAGATATTTGTGTGCCGTAATGGGCTGGCCCAGGTAAAGGCCCACAAGATTCTTGCGGGTCATAATGGGCCGGCCCAGCTAAAGGCCCACGAGATTTTGCCGACATTAATGGGCCGGCCCAGCTGTAGGCCCACAAGATTTTGAGGACCCTAGTTGGCCCGCCCATTAACTGGCTGCCATGTTTTGGGCCAAATGCCGGCCCATATTTGATCCGGTCCATTAACGGCCTGCCACACTCCGGGCCTAATAGTGGCCCATATGAGATCCAGCCCGTTAAATGCCTACCACGTTCCGGGCCAAATTACGGCCCAGATCAGGTCCGGCCCTTTAAGAGGCTTTGGGCTCAATTATGGCCCATATCAGATTCGGCCCGTCAACTGGACACTATGCTTTTGGGCCCACTTGCTAAAGGCCCACTTAGTAATTCGGCCTGATATTGGTTTTGGCATGTTAAGGGCCCGTTTAACATTTCGTCCCTATATTAATTTCGGCCTGTTAAAATCCCGTCATATAGTTGGGCCTAACTACGACCCGGTTTGCATCCGGCCTGCTCGCAGTCGATATCTGATTGGGCCAAACAAGGACCCAGACAATTTTGGCATGTTAAAAGCCTGTGATTTGATTCGCACAATCATGGGCTGGGGTTCATTTCGGGCTGCTGCGTAACTAGTAGGAATTAAGAACAAACCTACTCTATACAATAAAGAAATTACAGCATAGTAACTAAGAATAAACCTACACTACACAATAAAGGATTTAAGGTATATTACATACACTGGGCGTCAAAGTTCGCCACCAGTGATCATAAAGCGCAACGAAGAAGCAGATTACAAAAACTGGGCACCATTGCAGCGTAACAAAATAATAATGAACCGAGACCACTGGGCATCAAAGTTCGCCACCGGTGATCATAAACCCTGAAACAAAGCAGAGAGATGACATGTTTTGCACATGTATAAACAAAGATGATAATTGTTCTGTCAATTCTATCCAATTTCAAATTAGAAAATAAAGAGTATGTTCAAAATATCAATAGCATAATTTGGCATTGTTCTTAATGCGGGGAGCTTCACCACACTACTAGATTACCATGTCAACATAACAAGCATAGATGAAGGGCAAAGAAAATCATTGTATCTATTTTGGAAAGTGTGCATGGCATGTTGTTCATATCATCAGCCACATCAGTAAGATAAAACAGGAGATGACCAGGTGCAAACGTGGGCTGCTTCACCACACACTGGATTATTGATCCACAAAAACAAGCATACATATAGGGAGTATTAAGTAATGTGTGTGGTATGAATAAGGAATTTGATTTTACAAGTAAAACTTAGAACTTACGGTTCTTACGAACATGCATTTTGGTAGAAAATGCAAACTAAACAGTAGTAAACGATAGGGAGTATGAGCAAATTAAACAGCAGTTGCGGATAAAGGCTTTAGAAGGACTGAGTTACATTAATAGTTAACATCGGCTTTATAATGCCCTTCTCCATTGCAAGGGAAGGATAACTCAACAGTTTCAGCATAGAATCTTCTTCATAAGCATTGCCTGCACTCTACATTTTGTAGAGAGTAATTATAGATATGATAATACTGGAAGGGATAGAGGATAATGAAGATAAGATGCAAATTGATGCTACATAATGAAATACCAATCCCTGAAAGTACAAGCGTTATAGGAAAAAATGTACTGACAAGAGCAATGGGCTACACTTATGCAATGGCATTGTCTGTGTATTCTACTTGTTGGTAAGATTAAATATAGATCTGATCTTTTTTAGTAAATGGTGGGCGAGGGAGATAAGATGCAGAATGCTACAAAATGAACCAATCCCTCTTCCCATAATACAAGAGTGTTTTGAACACTGGTGTACTGTACAAAACGTTCTTATATTATGGGACGGAGGGAGTAGCTGTTAATGTAAGTACAGTGATAGACCATGTTTAGTCCTTACAAGAGGACTGCAGAGCTAAACCTCTTTCAAAAGCATTGGGCTGATTCTAAATTTATGTAAGAGACCATGCAGATCTTATAATGTCCACCAAATGGACGATTACGAGGCTAACATGTGCAGTGATGCTACATAATAAAACAGCTACGAAAGTAAGTATGGTCATACAGGGCAAGAGGTACTCACAAGAGCAATGCAGTGTGCAGTATAGTTGCGAGATTCTGTGGTCCCTTGAGAACGAATGTTCTTCTGCTAACAGTGTTCGTACAAGTGAGACATTAAGGCAAGTGCAGAAATGTAGTTCAAATTGTGATGTGATATCATAGACAGTACCTTACGCTGCAGCCGAGACCAATGTGTAACAAGATTATTCCAGTCACCGTCGGATAAATGTAGCACCGGAGACTTTACAGAAATTTTGTTCAGAGGCTTGCCATCAAAGTGCACTTGCCACAGGTAGGAACGATACTTCATCAACAAGTGCTTGAAAAGCGCAACTAACCCTTGCTTGTCTTCACAATCTAGTTTGTGCCTCACCTATTTAAAAGAATGAAATCTTGTGTCTTCTGTCAGCAGAAACATTGCATTAATGACCATGAATAACATTAGTACATTACTTACGCGTAAGTTGCGGAGGAAGACTGGAAATTGTTCTGTGTCTGCAGTATAATCTTTCCATGAAGGAAAGATGTGCACAAAGTTCCTGACAACAACATAAGCTTCGTCTTCTAAACTGGGAAGAAATGGAACAAGGGTCCTATTTTCTGCAATTGGGGCTCTCTCTGGTTCGAAAAGGGATTGGGCAACTGGATTTGGTGTACTCTTTGCTGGAATGGGGGTTTCGTGTCATACAGCTAGAGCTATGTCAACTGGCATAATCATACTGTTTGTTGCAGTTGGGGTCTGCTAAGTTGGGGCATCAGAAATGACCAGTGTAGTAGGGCTAGAGTCTGCTAGAGTTGGGTTATTTTGTGGGTCAGGTGATATTGCAACTACACCTAATGGGCTATTTGATTTATCAAGTGCCACTACCTTTTCCAAATACTTTGCTTGTGCTCCTCCACGATCAGCAATCGCCCTCTTCCTTTTGAACGTCTGATACACAAGAACATCATTTGAATGGATAAATATGGTATGATGATAGATGGACTATGTACTGAAAATGGATAGGCAGGGCGTATTCACAAACACAATGTTTAATCTAAGCTAATGATAGTTCAACAAAGTAGAAGCAATGCAAAGCATCAGTTGCAAGATATGTGCGAGCAATGTAACCTTGGAAAGTTAGAGAAAGTAACTTGATGGGTGAATAAGATAGGGCATCTTCCTCTGACTCCTTCACTAGGGAGCTACATTGACTTAGGTCTCCCTCTAGCTCAGAATCACTGTTAGGATCATATTCTGAGCATGAATCTATAGGTGGAGAGTGTTTGCATTGCATTGCATCCAGACTTGATTTCAGTCCCTTAATGCCAAGTTTGACAGCCATGGCATTGTTCTGCTTTATTCATTTCATGCGCGCAAGCTCATAATCATTATGATGCTGTTCAGAATCTGAGATTTCTGAAAACATAAAAAGTAGTCCGATTATCTATGGAATGCATTGCGGTTTAAACTCGGAGAGTGTCTCCCTATAAACCCCTGCATATGCAAAGTTCACCTCCCCAACCGTGCTGACCCGACCACACACAGAGATACACACCTGAGCAGCGAACATGCATTTTTGAAACTAATTTAGGAACATTTAGCTGAGCAATTAAACAATTCTGTTTTAATAATATCATATTCGTATTTGAACAACTAAGCTTGTTTAGCTTGATGGGTGGAGCAGTGTTATTATGACATGAAGCATGTATTCCGATCGTATAGTGATCATAAAAGGGGGAAACTCTAAGCATATATTTTTTAGCAAAAGAGGGTTTCCCCTCTGATTTCTATTAAAGAAACCACCACAAAACCAACATGATCAATTAAACCCTAAGCATGATCAATTAAACCATATTATGGCTGTGCCATGGCAGATTTGAAGCTGCAAACTGGACAATTGATATTTACCATCCATTGTTTGCTTCGAACTAAGAACTAAATTCTAAGAGCTGAAAAGAAAGTAGAGTAACCAAGTTAAGATCTATTTTCTGGTTGAGATCAAAAAGTTGAGGAGATATGAAGTACCACCTCTCTTGCGGCGCTGTGTAGGCATCGGGAGTGCGATGGCTGTCGGTGGCGTTGAAGCAGATATGCGACGGTAGACGGGTGCATCGAGGGATAAGTCCCGTTGCTCTGGAAGAGAAGGTCGTGTGAGCGGCCCCGGCAAAGAGGACGACAACGCCGATGAAGCGAGAGGACGCGATGCAAGGCTATTGTTCCATCGCCGTGGATGAGAAACGTCCATCTCTAGCAATGGACGACGCGGTCTTGGTAGGCGCTCCGGCATGGTGGAGGACGGTGGCGATGGATGTGGTGGAGGACGGCGGTGATGGATGGGGTGGCGGATGGAGGCTGGTGTGGGAATGGGGTGTTCTAGTGCGGACGGTGTATGCATGGGAAAATGGAGGGAGACGTATGGGGAACCATGTTTTTGGGACGCGCCTATCTGAAATATGGGAAAGTTACGAACTTATCCCCCATTTCAAATTTGGACGTCTCGTCAGTTGGGGATAGGACGGTAATCTCGCATCTCCCAAATATTTGCCGGTAACTATTTCGGGTGAGGAGAGGGTGTTTTGCCGCCCACGGTTGGCGCCCATAGTGTATGAATGAGGCTGACAGGTAGGGCGGTTGTGTCACGTCTGATGGATTGTCGGTGTAATGGGTAGATAGTAATTTCCATCTCCCAAACACTTGGCTTCAGGAAGCCGATGTGGGAGTAGACATTTTGCTATTTCTTTCGAATTTTGGGACAATAAGCATCCACGCTTACCCTGGCAACTAAATTCGAATCCATTTTGTATTCCTATATGAATCTTTATGAATCATTCTATGTGTTTTTATATATCTACAAAAGGACTACAAAGATGTATTCCACTGTCATATATGAATATGGTTTACAAATGTCGATACTCAAATTCAGAAACTAGAATCCAGTTTAAGGTGAATTCGAACATTTGGAACACTTCATGTCCAACTCAAATGTCACACGCAGCATAATATGTACTCCCATTTAGATATGTACACAAGCGATGTATCAAGATTCAAATACCGAGTCAATCAACCAAGAATGTACAAAACTAACAGACATATAAACACTTATAGAGTATATGGATCAATAATATCAACTAACATACATAAGCCAGGCCGCTGTACTTTTTTTTGGCTACAACAGCATCCTTTTTTTAGCCAGCATCTTGGCCCTTTCCGATGCGTGCCACTTATGGTCCATCTATAGTACTATTGATGAATGCACATTCAACCCGATTGGCATATTTGTAGGTCTGGCACAACAATCCATATGAAATGTCTCCGAGTCTTATCAATTAATACAAACTTGTGCTCAAATAAAATTACAAAGAAAAGAAACAATTATTACATGATCTCTAAAACAAATGGTTTGATTGATTACATGAACAGACAACACAAAGGTTATTCAACTATGGAAAGAACATTTCACCTATGATTTACCAAGTAGGAATTTAATTTCCTTTTTTCCTTCAGGACCTTAACAATCTGGTCAGTCTCAGCTTGCTTCGTTTTGAAATCCACCAAATATTTAATGGTTGTCTTGAGTACTTCTTGTGATTGTGTTGTTTGCTTCCTCAACGTGTCAACTTCATCTCTAAGTGCAGAAGCAGAATCTCTTTCTACCACTAGTTTAGACTCTAGAGCATCAGCAGTTGGCAATTTATAATGCACGATTGGGCCGGTGCCACTGCTGTAGGATGATGCAACGTCCATGGGGACCTCGCTCTTTGATCTTGGGCTAACCTGTTTTGCCATTAAAGTTCCGATTGGATTCAGAAAAGTTGAAGTTAGCAAAACATCTCAACTGGGAGTTATAACAGCACACCAGTTAAACAAACAAGGAATTAAAGAGATTCAATTGGATGCTGAAAAGTAGTTATTAACATCATTGTAACCCGCTGTTGTAGCAGCAAAGCAGTTAAACAAAAAAGTAGATATCTAAGTTAAGGCAAACAGGTAATTCTTAACAGTAAGTATGAAACACATAGATAGGCGCAGTCTACAATATGATTAACAGGTTGTGCCATTATGTAATCAGTAGCAAACTAAATTAAGCCAAGCAACGTAATTGAACAATTTTGCAATAAGTGGCTAACTAAAATTCCGAGAAGTAGGTAACTAAACTTACGCTAGTTCTTTGTACAGGCACACTCCAACTTCTTTTTCGCTTACAAGGTTGTACGAAGGTGTCCATGGCATCAATTGCTTGGATACGCAGTCCCAACACTTCTTTCTTCCCACACTGCATGGGTAAGTCGAATGGTTAATCTGGTAAGATGCTGCATCCTTGATATGTTATATGAGGACGTGTAGTCAGACTAGTTGTAGCCAAACACATCACACTTGCTTTTACTGTATATTTCATGCGATTACTTTTGGCATATCGAGATCTAAGCAATCTACAATAGGATGAAAAGACTGGCATCCTTCACATTATTGGCGAACTCAGTTCATAGAAACAAGCAATTCAACCATTCTGTGGGTAAATCAAAAGCGCCACTGGAATATTTTTCACTATCCAATCTTACACGCAAAAGGGGCGATGCCACCATAGGGGCTGGTATGGGCGGCCGCCTCAGGTGGCTGGAAAGTGTGCACCTAGTTTGAGTCGTCCAGGTTGGCCCACACTAGTTTTGTTCGTCCCAAGTTACAAGCAGGCAATGTAAAAATGAAGAAAAAAATTTCAATTTGGATGGGCCAAAAACATAACAGCAAGGCAGGCCCTATAGCAGACTCGTGGCCCAAATGAGCGCCTCCCATATCGATCGACACCAGGAAAAATCCCAATTCATTCACTCCAGCCTCCAGTCTGGTTTGCTCCTAACCTAGCCGTCGCTGGACAGACCGACACAACACTTCCTCATGCCCTCGTTGGAGGGCGGTCGCCGGGATTCAAGTGAACGAAAGGACAAGATGATGAAGATCCAACCCTGGGTGTAGCCTGCGTGGGAGGCAGCGGCGGCAGCACGGGCATGGCATCGAGCTTGCACAAACGGACAGTCGCAGCTTGCAAGAGTAGCATGCGCAACGAGCAGGTACATCACATCCCTGATTATATCAAATTCAACTCTTCAATTTCTGGCCAATAGTTAAACCTGACGGTGTTGTAAAACTGCTTGTATGTAGGGAATCTATAAGAAAATGAAACCAATTTCTACGTATTTTATAAATCCCCCAATCAATACTGAACTGACTGAATCTGATGTATCTAATCATGTTTCCGGTGAAAACATACAAGCTCATGTTGTTCTTGAGCCTGAAGTGTCTAATCAACAGACTGCTAATGAAGGATTTGATGCAAACATTTTACATGCTCCTGGTGATGAACATATAGTGTCTAATGAGGGATCTAATGCAAGCATTTTGCAAGCTCATTGAAAGATTTAGTGACTAATGATGATCTACTATGTTGAGAGAGACAGAGATTTGCAGGCATTGATGACAAGGAAATTATAGTGCATTTGCATAGCTTGAGGAAACGTCGAGGCCATCTACCAGAAAGTCCTCGTATCATGACAACATAGCATAAATACTTTTCTAATCTGTTGTCTGAAACTATTGGCATACTTGTGCAGGATCGATATATTGATATGCAGTTTGCGCACTGGTTATACGTGCAATTACACTTCGATATTTTCAGCCAGAGAACGAATAATTCAAGCAGGTACAGACCATGTTTGTAGTCCTTGTACACCATGTCACATTTTGTGTTTTTTGGTGCTTGCTGAAGGAAATATGCCCTAGAGGCAATAATAAAGTTATTATTTATTTCCTTATATCATGATAAATGTTTATTATTCATGCTAGAATTGTATTAACGGGAAACATAATACATGTGTGAATACATAGACAAACAGAGTGTCACTAGTATGCCTCTACTTGACTAGCTCGTTAATCAAAGATGGTTATGTTTTCTAACCATGAACAAAGAGTTGTTATTTGATTAACGAGGTCAAATCATTAGTTGAATGATCTGATTGACATGACCCATTCCATTAGCTTAGAATCCGATCGTTTAGTATGTTGCTATTGCTTTCTTCATGACTTATACATGTTCCTATGACTATGAGATTATGCAACTCCCGTTTGCCGGAGGAACACTTTGGGTGCTACCAAACGTCACAACGTAACTGGGTGATTATAAAGGAGCATTACAGGTGTCTCCAAAGGTACATGTTGGGTTGGCGTATTTCGAGATTAGGATTTGTCACTTTGATTGTCGGAGAGGTATCTCTGGGCCCTCTCGGTAATGCACATCACATAAGCCTTGCAAGCATTACAACTAATATGTTAGTTGTGAGATGATGTATTACGGAACGAGTAAAGAGACTTGCCGGTAACGAGATTGAACTAGGTATTGGATACCGACGATCAAATCTCGGGCAAGTAACATACCGATGACAAAAGGAACAACGTATGTTGTTATGCGGTCTGACCGATAAAGATCTTCATAGAATATGTAGGAGCCAATATGGGCATCCAGGTCCCGCTATTGGTTATTGACCGGAGACGTGTCTCGGTCATGTCTACATTATTCTCGAACCGTAGGGTCCGCACGCTTAAAGTTACGATGACAGTTATTATGAGTTTATGCATTTTGATGTACCGAATTTAGTTTGGAGTCCCGGATGTGATCACGGACATGACGAGGAGTCTCAGAATGGTCGAGACATAAAGATTGATATATTGGATGACTATATTCGGACACCGGAAGGGTTCCGGAGAAGTTTCGGATAAAACCGGAGTGTCGGAGGGGTTACCGGAACCCCCCGGGGGTTAATGGGCCTTATGGGCCTAATGTGGAGAAGAGGAAGGGGCTGCCAGGGCAGGCCGCGCGCCCCCCTAGTCCGAATTGGACAAGGAGGGAGGGGCGGCGCCCCCCTCCTTTCCTATTCTCCCTCCACCTCTCCTAGTTGGACAAGGAACAGGGAGGGGAGTCCTACTCCCGGTAGGAGTAGGACTCCTCCTGCGCCCTCCTCTAGGCCGGCGCACCACTCCCCCTTGGATCCTTTATATACGGAGGCAGGGGGCACCCTAGAACACACAAGTTGATCCTCGTGACCGTTCCTTAGCCGTGTGCGGTGCCCCCTGCCACCATATTCCACCTCGGTCATATCATTGTAGTGCTTAGGCGAAGCCCTGTATCGGTGGAACATCATCATCGTCACCACGCCATTGTGCTGACGGAACTCATCCCCGAAGCTTTGCTGGATCGGAGCCCGGGGAGCGTCATCGAGTTGTACGTGTGCTAAGAACTCGGAGGTGCCGGAGTAACGGTGTTTGGATCGGTCGGATCGGGAAGAGGACGTACGACTACTTCATCTACGTTGTGTCAACGCTTCCGTTGCGATCTACAAGGGTACGTAGATCATACTCTCCCCTCTCGTTGCTATGCATCACCATGATCTTGCGTGTGCATAGGAAATTTTTTGAAATTACTGCGTTCCCCAACACTTGCATCATTTAGTGTTTATAATCTGAACTACTTTGGATCATTAGCTAGTTTTCAAAGTGCATGTAGCTTCACATTTCTCAAGTTATGTTGATTTCCGGAGTGAAGTGCCTTCATATTTTTTAAGTTAAATGTTCGCCCCTGGTAACTTGAATTTGTGGATCAGCCACTGCACACAAATCATATACGAATGCTAGTACGAATTAAATGAAATGCAGGGACTTACGTTAGCTCGTTGTATAGGCTCACTGCAGCTCTGCTTGCGCTTGGGAAGTTCCATGTACAAGTCCAAGTTACCACTTGCTTGGATGTGCAGGCCTTGTGCTCCTTGCATCCCCCTCTGCATTTTTGACAGGGCGAATGGTTGCTCAAATAAGAGGAATCGACCTTGATGTTTGTCAGGACCCAATCCTAAGTCACACCGATCTAGCATGTAACACTTCATATCACTTTGCGGCCTCACGCACGGTATTCCCACGGGTGCCACCTACTTGGCCCGGGACCATTTGCGCCTTTTGGCTCACGTATATGATAGTGTCCCTAGCATCCATATGACAGAGAACCCAGGCCGACATGACTAGTCGTGAACCCAAAGTGGCACTAACTTACAGGGACAGGCATACATGAATCAACCACGAGCATGTTGGTCAACATCGTATGAATCCGGGCTGTAGCACTGGGCTAACAGGACTCCGGGAACCCGGGCTGTAGCAGGCTAGGCAGGACTCCGGATGTCACCGCGTGACATTTCCCGAAGGGACAGACACAGGAACGAAGTGAATCACATGCCGGCCAGTCAAGTGTTCCGGAGCGGTGGTGCTGGGCTAGCAGGACTCCGGTGAACCGGGCTATTGCGGACAACTATGGCTCATGGAAGCACAAGACTACATTTCCCCATAAGAGAGGCTACCAGAGGTAAACAACTAGGTTGTCGGATCCCACACATAGCAATACACGTTACACGTACGCATGACATGCAGGTATGTGCGGTACAACATGGCATCACAACATAACTCAAACTCATATAGATAAAGGTCCAGAAGAGCCACATAGCATTCAATACAAACAGGGGTCTCATGACCCATCATTCAGAGCATACAAGCAACGGAAGCATTACATGTCTGAGTACAGACAACTATAAAAGGAAAAGACTAGGAAGCCTGACTAAACACGACCCTCCCAAGGGTACACGATCGTAGCTGGGATACAAGCTACTCGTCGAAGTAACTAGTGTAACCAACTACAAAACATAAATAAGCAAACGTGAGTACAAAGGTACTCAGCAAGTCTTACATCAGAACTATCTACATATGCAACATTATCAACAAAGGGGGTGGAGGAGTTTTAACAGCAGCAAGCCAGCTTTGACTCAGTGGCTAATCTATACTACGAGTATCAGAAACTTCTTTGAGGTGAGAAGACGCACACGAGTCCACATAATCACCATAGCAATACTCCACTATGGATCCGTTCTCGTCTCCCTACGAGAAGGCCATCCATAGCACTCACGGTTATCTTGCGGATTTTAGAGTATCCACTTCAAGTTGTCTATGTACTACATAAGTCCTCCAAGTTTCCATATCCGAGGAAAACGGCTATTCAAATAGATAATATTGACCCTGCAGGGGTGTACTTCTTCACACACGCTCTCACCACTTATAGCTCTGTACACGTCATGTACCTCGGCAACCTTCAAGCGGAAGCCGGGCGAGGGAGTCGGCCATGACCTGACTAACCGCACAAGTCTCTCGTCCAGGTTTATCTCCTATTCGAGTTCCATCCGCAAGGAGTTCCAGCCGAAGTCTCCAGTACGGCCCCAAACAATGTGTGCAGGGTTCCCAAGTCCACCATCCGTGTGCCACTTGGTACACCGTGCCACGGTGCCTAGTCTGTCCCAAGACCATCCCGTCGGACACCACCTGGTAGACAAGTAGCACTACTTACAAACGCCAGAAACTAGTTGCAACTCCTGGACAGAGATCAAGTGGATTAATAAGCCGAGAGGGGCCGGATAACCTGAACCCAATGTGTGGTAGTAACTGGTCTTGGATAACATACACAGAACTCAGTGCTTAGGGACGGTTCCAATGAGACAACCCACCATGTACTCCTACATGGCCTCTCATCGCTACCTTTACCAAAACGTGTTCACACACTTAGCCTTTATCGGTAGGACATGTTCACCACTCTGATTCATTTCCGATGAATCAGACCTGACGCAACTCTAAGAATAGCTGGCATAAAGAAAACAAGCATGGATGAGGAGGCACATCAAGGGTCAAGCAACTCCTACTCATGCTAGTGGGTTCGAACTATTTACTATGGCAATGACAGGTCATGCACAGGAATGGGTTCAGCTACCGCAGCAGAAAGTAGCAGTTTGAATCGTTGTTGTCCTAATGCAGTATAAGGAGCAGGAGCGAGAGAGTGGGATTTATCGAAATGCTCAAGGGGGTTTCTTGCCTGATAGATCCACAAAGAAGCATTGCTCCTCAGACAGGTACTCGGCACACCTTCCAGAGTAGAAACTATCGAGAGGGGACGGTGCCGGCAATAAATAAACAACCATATGCAACAATATGATGCATGAAGATTACATTTCAAAGATGCTATGATTTGCCCTAATGCATCTAGCATCAATTTGGTTGAAGTCCATATGAACCAAGGGCTCATATGCAAACCCCAAATTAAGTATATAACATGCCATTATTACGTTTTCACTTATACAGCAAGTATAAGTTGGGTTTTCATGCATGAAACTAGCATAAATGGATTCCTTGCATTTTTCCGATGATTTTTCATATATAAATTTATTTGAATCTGAGCTACGGTTGATTTCTATGAATTTTTGAAGTTTATATCATTTTCTGGAATTTCCTAATTTATTTTAAATACAGAAAATAGCTTATTGCATCAGCACTGCATCATGCTTGCGTCAGCAAGTCAACAGCGCTGACTGGTCAAACCTGACGTGTGGGGTCCACACGTTAGTGTCATATTTAGTTAACAGTGTTAGTTAGATATTAAACTAATCCTAACAGAAACATTTAGCAGGGCCGGGCCCCACCTGTCATTGACCCTTGGTAGTCAAACCCCAGGTCAACTGGGGGGTTAGAACGGTCAACCCCACCGGCGTTTAGCCGCCGGCGAGGCCGAACATGGCGGAGGGGCTCGGGATCACCGTTAGGGCGACCAAAAGGACGGCGGAGACCACCGGGGCGTAGCCCTCGCTCGTCCTCATCGAAAGGAGCAAGTGGGAGAGGCGGGGGCGGCCGGAGCTCACCGGAGCGAAGCTCGGGGCGGCGGCCGGAACATGGCCAAGTGCGGGCGAGGGCTGCGGTGCATGGGGAAGCGAGCGGAGAGGCTCTACGGCCTCCTGGCGTCACTGGGAGCAGGGTGACGCGCTCGGCTACGGGCCGCGGTGCCTAGGGCGACGGCGGCGACACGGACGGCGGCGGGGCACTTCTGCCATCTACAAAACTATGGCTACGGCGCGTGCGTGAAGAAAAAGACAGAGGAGAGCAATTCAGTGGCTCACGGCGAGTCTTCCGGTGCAGACGGCGGGGCCGGGGAGGTGTCGGAGCGAGCGGGGCGGCGAGGCGAATCTCCAGCGGCCGGCGATGGAAACGAAGACGGTGGCGTCGATGCAGAGCTTCCCGGGTCGCCTGGCTCGTTGAGGACATAGCAGGCGGCGAGGCGGAGCTCTGGGGCACGTCGGAGAGGCGAGGGGAAGGCCGTGGCCGCGGTGGTGTTTGTCGGCGGCGACGATAGCGCTCGGGACAGAGAGGGGAGAGCGAGACAGAGGATGGGGAGGAGCGAGAGGGAGTGAGAGGGGGTCGGGGCTTGCATGGCGTCTCCGTTGAAGGCCAGGGCATCGACGGGGAGCGGCAAGCAGGAACTCGCGAGGCGCGTAGCCAGCGCACGGCGAGCACACGCTCGTCCTTCTATCCGGGGAGGAAGACGACAGCGAGGTGCGGTGGTGGGTTGGGCCTAGCTGGGCCGGTCCTGTTGGGCCACCAGGTAAGCGCCAGGTAAATTCCTTTTCCTATTTTCTTTTTCTATTTCTGACATTTGTTTTGAAACCAAAAGAAATGTTAAAACACTTCGATAAATGCTGAAAATATTTGTGGCATCTAGATATAATATTCCAGAGGCCCTCACCAATTCCCAACATTTTTGGAGCTATTAAAATATTTATATAATTTAAACAGCTCCAAATCAAATATTTATGCATTGATTCAAAAATCCAAAATGAGTAACAAAAATGTGCATCACCTCTGGTTGTTGTTCCCAACATTATCCAAAGAGCATGAACATTTTTGAATAGCATTTTGGGTTCATTGAAAATCCATTTTAAAGTTGAACCTATTGGGAAAAAACTTTGGTGCTAGGGTTTGCAACATCCCCATTTCAATTTCATTTCAAATTTAAACATGATGCACAAAGCAAGCCTAGGACCATAACAGAACTAGGGATGTGACAACTCGCCCCCACTCGAAAAAATCTCGTCCCGAGATTCAGGAGTTGGCGGAAAGAAAGTGGGATACTCAAGTCGAAGACGATCTTCTTGCTCCCAAGTAGCTTCTCTCTCAGCATGATGAGACCACTGAACCTTGAGAAACTTGATGTTATGACGTCGAGTAACACTCTCTGCTTGATCCAGAATACGAACGGGGTACTCTCGATAAGTGAGGTTATCTTGGAGATCAAGCGTTTCGTGGTCCACTCCGCAGATGGGATCCGAGAAGCAATGCCTGAGTTGAGAGACGTGGAAGACATCATGAACTCGAGAAATATGTGGGGGTAGTTCCAACTGGTAGGCAACCTCTCCTCGTTTAGCGAGAATGCAAAAAGGACCGATGTAACGAGGAGCCAACTTGCCCTCGATACCGAAACGATGGGTACCCTTCAAAGGGGTAACCCGAAGGTAAGCCTTGTTGCCAACTTCATAAGCCACTTCCTTACGACGGCGGTCATACTGGCTCTTTTGACGAGATTGGGCTGTTTTCAAATTCTCAAGAATGATGCGAACTTGCTCTTCTGCCTCCTGGATCATATCCGGTCCAAAGAATTGTCTTTCACCGGTTTCTGACCAGTTCAAAGGTGTTCGACATCTTCGTCCATACAGAATCTCGAAGGGTGCTTTCTTAAGACTGGATTGGTAGCTATTGTTATAAGCAAACTCGGTAAAGGGATGACATTTCTCCCAATCCATACCAAATGAGATAACACAAGCTCTAAGCATGTCTTCAAGAATTTGATTGACCCTTTCCACCTGACCACTTGATTGAGGGTGGAAAGCGGTACTAAAGGAAAGATGGGTGCCCATGGCAGTTTGGAAACTTTCCCAGAAATTAGAGGTGAAAAGACTGCCACGGTCTGAATTGATCTCTAGTGGAACACCATGGAGTGACACTATTCGGGAGATATATAAGTCAGCGAGCTGACTAGCAGTGATACTCTCTCGAACAGGTAGGAAGTGAGCCACTTTGGAGAGACGATCAATGACTACGAAGATAGCATTATTTCCTTTCTTGGTCCTAAGAAAGCCGGTGATGAAGTCCATACCAACTTTATCCCATTTCCACTCGGGAATAGCTAAAGGTTGAAGGGTTCCAGCAGGTCTTTGATGCTCCGCCTTAACGCCATGACAAACGTCACAGTTGGCAATATACTGAGCGATTTCTCTCTTTATCCTAGTCCACCAGAACCTCTGGCATAGGTCCTGATACATCTTTGTACTACAGGGAGGAATCGTGAGAGGGGATTCGTGGGCCTCCTTAAGGATCAGTTGCTGCATCTGTTGACATTTGGGAACCACCAAACGGTTTCCAAAGTAAACAACACCTCGCTCATCCATAGAGAAACAGCCAACCACTCCCTTGGAAATATTCTTCTTGATCCGGGAGATTCCGTATCATGCTTCTGAGCCTCTATGATCTGATCCGTAAGGGTAGGTTTCGCCACCAAGGTAGAAAGGGAATCACGAGGAGCTATGTGAAGGTTAAGCTTACAGAATTCCTCATGGAGGGGTGGTTGACATTGTTGCAACATGAGGTTGTTGCAATACGATTTACGACTTAAAGCATCAGCCATAACATTGGCTTTGCCTGGGGTGTAGGTGATTCCTAAGTCGTAATCCGAGATCAACTCCAACCAACGTCTCTGTCTGAGATTCAGATCCGGTTGGGTGAAGATATACTTGAGACTCTGATGGTCAGTGTAAATTTTGCAACGGTTACCAAGAAGGTAATGTCGCCAAGTCTTAAGTGCATAGACTACGGCTGCAAGCTCTAGATCATGTGTAGGATAATTTTCCTCATGTGGATGCAACTGTAGAGATGCATAGGCAATCACATGATGATCCTGCATAAGAATGCAACCTAGTCCTTGACGTGAAGCGTCGCAATAGATAACAAAGTCTTTAGTTAAATCCGGTGGCATGAGTGTGGGCGCACAAGTCAGGCGTCTTTTCAGTTCCTGAAAACTGTGCTCATAGTGTGGGGTCCACTCAAACCTTTTATCTTTCTTGAGAAGCTCCGTGAGGGGTTTGGCCACTTTGGAGAAGTTTTCAACGAAGCGGCGACAATAACTAGCTAGATCAAGGAAACTCCTAACTTGTTTGACCGATTCGGGTGGAGTCCAGTCGAGAACAGCTTTGACTCTCTCGGGATTGATAGCAATGCCCTTACCAGAGATCATGTGGCCTAGATAGGTCACTTCTGGCAACCAAAATTCACACTTGGAGAACTTGGCATAAAGGCGGTGCTCTCTGAGTTTTTCTAACACAAGCCTAAGATGTTCGGCATGCTCTTCCTCGTTCTTCGAGTAAATAAGAATATCATCGAGATAAACCAAGACGAAGTTATCTAAGTACTCCATAAAGATCGAGTTCATCGAGCGGGAGAAAGTAGCTGGAGCATTGGTTAGGCTGAAATACATTACAGTGTACTCGTATTGACCATAACGAGTGACAAAGGCCGTTTTGGGGATGTCCCCGTTTCTGATTTTGATTTGGTGGTAGCCTAACTTCAAATCCATCTTGGAAAAGACTGAGGATCCAGCGAGCTGATCATACAGGTCATTGATCCTGGGGAGCGGATACATGTTCTTTATCGTGACCAAATTAACGGGACGATAATCTACAACCATCCGATCCGTACCATCCTTCTTCTTGACGAAGAGGACAGGACAAGCCCAAGGAGAAGAACTGGGACAGATGAAACCCTTTTGCAAGGACTCATCAAGTTGTTTCTTAAGCTCAGCTAACTCCAAAGGTGCCATCTTGTATGGTCTCCTAGAGATTGGAACAGTTCCTGGGATAAGTTCTATGACAAACTCTACATCTTTGTCAGGTGGGACACCTGGCAGTTCTTCTGGAAAGACATCCGGAAAGTCACGGACTACCGGAATATCTTCAAGGTCTGGAAAAGGGCTGGCATTAAGAGAATAGAGTTGACGCCTTGCAACTCTAGTGGAGACAGTGACTATTTTGCCAGATGGATGTGTAAGTTGAACAGATCTGGTGTAACAATCTATCTTGGCATGATGAGCTGTCATCCAGTCCATACCCAAGATTATGTTAATATCTGAGGACTTGAGAGATATCAAAGAAGCAAGGAATACCAGTCTGTCAACAAGGATTTCATTACCATGGCTTACCTTGGAGGTTTGCCATTTGGAACCGGGATCTAGATTATTAGTGGAGTTGGCATGCCACAAAATGACATGTCGTGCAACCGAGCATAACCTTCGGATATGAAGGAGTGGGATGCTCCAGTATCGAATAGAACTGAAGCTGGGTGACAATTGACAAGAAGCATACCACGTACGACGTCGGGATCATCTTGAGCTTCTGTAGCTGAGACATGGTGCACACAAGCTCGTTCAATGGAGGCTGGCTTGGTACTGATCATCTTGACTGATGGCTTTTCATGGCCAACAGACCTCTAAGATTGGGGTGGGGTATAACTGGACTGAGGGCAGTCATGTGCATAGTGCCTTGGTTCTCTGCAAGTGAAGCAAGTTCCTGAGGTAGGATGTGGACCTACATTGGCAAGTGGTCCACTAATAGGCCTGGGTGGAGCACGTTGCTGAGTTGGGTGAGGTGCCACATAGGATGGCCTTGGTGCATACCCAGGTGGAAGAGCCAAGTTCGGAATCCAAATCCATCGCTTCTGAGAGCCAGAGCGGGAGGAAGAACCCAGATCATAGTTGTGCTTACGAGACTCCTCGTAAGTGAGCTGAGCTGTCTCTGCATTAATGGCCTTGTTCACAAGAGCCTGGAAAGTATCACAATGATGTAGGTGGAGATCACGACGCAACTTAGGGTTGAGACCCTTCCAGAACCTAGCCTGCTTCTTAGTGTCCGTGGACACTTCTTCTGTAGCATAGCGGGCGAGGCTTCCAAACTCTCTAGTGTAAGCATCAACAGGCAGCTTACCCTGGGTAAAACTATAGAACTCTTCCCTCTTGCGGTCAATGAGAGCCTGAGGAATGTGGTGCACACGAAAAGCCTCGGTGAAATCCCTCCAGGTAGGAATCTAACCAGCTGGAAGCATAGCCTCATAGCTCTGCCACCAAATACTAGCAGGACCTTCCAGGTGATAGGTAGCATAGGTGACCTTGTCACCTTCAGCTATGTTCGCAGAATGCAACTTGTGAGTGATGCTTAGGAGCCAGTCATCTGTATCGAGTGGCTCAATGGAATGATGGTAGGTGGGTGGTTTCAGACCAATGAAGTCAGTGATGGAAACCAACTTCTTACGCTGATGTGCGGTGTTCCGCTCAATCTGTGCCAGCAAGCGGTTAGTCTCACGCTTGTTCCTCTCAGACGCTAACAAGAACTCTGCCATCAAAGGCTGGTCAGGAGGATCCTCATCCCTACCATCTCCGTGGTTCTTGCTATGAGCAACTGAACCTCGGTTAGCAGACGACATCCTGGCACAGAAACCAAGGGAACAAGGATGGAATTAGCATCAACATAGGGATGCGGAATGTAATGCAAAAGCATTAGAAATTACTGAAATCCTAGGACAATTTTGGCAGCATAACGGCTGTAAATGCTCAAAAGGATTTTTGAGACATTCATCAATGGAATAGCATAATCAATCAACATCATAAAATCAAGGTTCTGGGTCAAACTGAGGACACACGGAAGTAGTAGAACTATAAGGAGACACAACCCAACAATCCTAAGACTTTACAGTTTAGTAACACGTCATCCTTGGAGATAAAGGAGAAGCCTAGGCCTTAACCCTCGTAGAAAAGAAGAGGCTGACTCAGAAAGAAAGACATGAGGTAAAGGAGTAAAAAGAGCCTTACGTTCCCTTCCACAATCAATTCCCTTATATAACTAAAGCATTTGTAGACTCAACTTCGACCAGTTTGGCTTGGTAATCCTACAGTCAGTCAGGCTCTGATACCAACGCTGTCGGGAGCCCGATCGTAAGTCACACCGATCTAGCATGTAACACTTCATATCACTTTGCGGCCTCACGCACGGTATTCCCACGGGTGCCACCTTACCTGGCCCGGGACCGTTTGCGCCATTTGGCTCACGTATATGATAGTGTCGCTAGCATCCATATGACAGAGAGCCCAGGCGGACATGACTAGTCGTGAACCCAAAGTGGCACTAACTTACAGGGACAAGCATACATGAATCAACCACGAGCATGTCGGTCAACAACATATGAATCCGGGCTGTAGCACTGGGCTAACAGGACTCCGGGAACCCGGGCTATAGCAGGCTAGGCAGGACTCCGGATGTCACCGCGTGACATTTTCCAAAGGGACAGACACTGGAACGAAGTGAATCACATGCCGGCCAGTCAAGTGTTCCGGAGCAGTGGTGCTGGGCTAGCAGGACTCCGATGAACCGGGCTGTAGCAGACTACTATGGCTCATGGAAGCACAATACTACATTTCCCCATAAGAGAGGCTACTAAACAACTAGGTTGTCGGATCCCACACATAGCAATACACGTTACACGTACGCATGACATGCAGGTATGTGTGGTACAACATGGCATCACAACATAACTCAAACTCATATAGATATAGGCCCAGAAGAGCCACATAGCATTCAATACAAACAGGGGTCTCATGGCCCATCATTCAGAGCATACAAGCAACGGAAGCATTACATGTCTGAGTACGGACAACTACAAAAGGAAAAGACTAGGAAGCCTGACTAAACACGACCCTCCCAAGGGTACACGATCCTAGCTGGGATACAAGCTACTCGTCGAAGTCACTAGTGTAACCAACTGCAAAACATAAATAAGCAAACATGAGTACAAAGGTACTCAGCAAGTCTTACATCAGAACTATCTACATATGCAACATTATCAACAAAGGGGGTGGTAGAGTTTTAACAGCAGGAAGCCAGCTTTGACTCAGTGGCTAATCTATACTACGAGTATCAGAAACTTCTTTGAGGTGAGAAGACGCACACGAGTCCACATATTCACCATAGCAATACTCCACTATGGATCCGTTCCCGTCTCCCTACGAGAAGGCCATCCATAGCACTCACGCTTATCTTGCGGATTTTAGAGTATCCACTTCAAGTTGTCTATGTACTACATAAGTCCTCCAAGTTTCCATATCCGAGGAAAACGGCTATTCGAATAGATAATATTGACCCTGCAGGGGTGTACTTCTTCACACACGCTCTCGCCACTTATAGCCCTGTACACGTCATGTACCTCGGCAACCTTCAAGTGGAAGCCGAGCGAGGGAGTCGGCCACGACCTGACTAACCACACAAGTCTCTCGTCCAGGTTTATCACCTATTCGAGTTCCATCCGCAAGGAGTTTCGGCCGAAGTCTCTAGTATGGCCCCAAACGATGTGTGCAGGGTTCCCAAGTCCACCATCCGGGTGCCACTTGGTACACCGTGCCACGGTGCCTAGTCTGTCCCAAGCCCGTCCCGTCAGACACCACCTGGTAGACAAGTAGCACTACCTACAAACGCCAGAAACTAGATGCAACTCCTGGACAGAGATCAAGTGGATTAATAAGCCGAGATGGGCCGGATAACCGGAACCCAATGTGTGGTAGTAACTGGTCTTGGATAACATACACAGAACTCAGTTCTTAGGGACGTTTCCAATGAGACAACCCACCATGTACTCCTACATGGCCTCTCATCGCTACCTTTACCAAAACGTGTTCACACACTTAGCCTTTATCAATAGGACATGTTCACCACTCCGATTCATTTCGATGAATCAGACCTGACACAACTCTAAGCATAGCTGGCATAAAGAAAACAAGCATGGATGAGCAGGCACATCAAGGCTCAAGCAACTCCTACTCATGCTAGTGGGTTCCAACTATTTACTGTGGCAATGACAGGTCATGTAGAGGAATGGGTTCAGCTACCGCAGCAGAAAGTAGCAGTTTGAATCGTTGTTGTCCTAATGCAGTATAAGGAGCAGGAGAGAGAGAGAGTGGGATTTATCGAAATTCTCAAGGGGGTTGCTTTCCTGATAGATCCACGAAGAAGCACTGCTCCTCAGACAGGTACTCGGGACACCTTCCGGAGTAGAACCTATCGAGAGGGGATGGTGCCGGCAATCAATAAACAACCATATGCAACAATATGATGCATGAAGATGACATTTCAAAGATTCTATGATTTGCCCTAATGCATCTAGCATCAATTTGGTTGAAGTCCATATGAACCAAGGGCTCATATGCGAACCCCAAATTAAGTATATAACATGCCATTATTACGTTTTCATTTATACAGCAAGTATAAGTTGGGTTTTCATGCATGAAACTGGCATAAATGGATTCCTTGCATTTTTCTGATGATTTTTCATATATAATTTATTTCAATCTGAGCTACGGTTGAATTTCTACGAATTTTTGAAGTTTATATAATTTTCTGGAATTTCCTAATTTATTTTAAATCCAGAAAATAGCTTATTGCGTTAGCACTGCATCATGCTTGCGTCAGCAAGTCAACAGCGCTGACTGGTCAAACCTGATGTGTGGGGACCACACGTCAGTGTCATAGTTAGTTAACAGTGTTAATTAGATATTAAACTAATCCTAACAGAAACATTTAGCAGGGCCAGGCCCCACCTGTCATTGACCCTGGGTAGTCAAACCCCAGGTCAACTAGGGGGTTAGACCGGTCAACCCCATCGGCGTTTAGCCGCCGGCAAGGCCGAACGCGGCGGAGGGGCTCAGGATCACCGTTCCGGCGACCAAAAGGACGGCGGAGACCACCGGGGCGTAGCCCGCGTTCGTCTGCATCGAAAGGAGCAAGTGGGAGAGGCGGGAGCGGCCGGAGCTCGCCGGACCGAAGCTCGGGGCGACGGCCGGAACATGGCCAAGTGCGGTCAAGGGCTGCGGTGCACGGGGAAGCGAGCGGAGAGGCTCTACGGCCTCCTAGCGTCACCGGGAGCAGGGTGACACGCTCGGCTGCGGGCTGCGGTGGCCAGGGCGATGGTGGCGACACAGACGGTGGCGGGGCGCTTCGGCCATCTACAAAACTACGGCTATGGCACGTGCGTGAAGAAAAAGACGGAGGAGAGCGATTCAGTGGCTCACGGCGAGTCTTCCGGTGTAGACGGCGGGGCCGGGGAGGTGTCGGAGCGAGCGGGGCAGCGAGGCGAATCTCCGGCGGCCGGCGATGGAAACGAAGATGGTGGCGTCGATGCAGAGCTTCCCGGGTCGCCTGGCTCGTTGAGGACATAGCAGGCAGCGAGGCGGAGCTCTGGGGCACGTCGGAGAGGCGAGGGGAAGGCAGTGGCCGCGGTGGTGTTTGTCGGCAGCGACGGCAGCGCTCAGGACAGAGGGGGGAGTGCGAGACAGAGGATGGGGAGGAGCGAGAGGGAGTGAGAGGGGGTCGGGGCTTGCGTGGCGTCTCTGTAGAAGGCTAGGGCGTCGATGGGAGCGGCAAGCAGGAGCTGGCGAGGCGTGTGGCCAGCGCGCGGCGAGCACGTGCTCGTCCTTCTGTCCGGGGAGGAAGACGACAGCGAGGTGCGTTGGTGGGTTGGGCCTAGCTGGGCCGGTCCTGTTGGGCCACCAGATAAGCGCCAGGTAAATTCCTTTTCCTATTTTCTTTTTCTATTTCTGACATTTTTTTTGAAACCAAAAGAAATGTTAAAACACTTCCATAAATGCTGAAAATATTTGTGGCATCTAGATATAATATTCCAGAGGCCCTCACCAATTCCCAACATTTTTGGAGCCATTAAAATATTTATATAATTTAAACAGCTCCAAATCAAATATTTATGCATTGATTCAAAAATACAAAATGAGCAGCAAAAATGTGCATCACCTCTGGTTGTTGTTCCCAACATTATCCAAAGAGCATGAACATTTTTGAATAGCATTTTGGGTTCATTGAAAATCCATTTTAAAGTTGAACCCATTGGGAAAAAACTTTTGTGATAGGGTTTGCAACATCCCCATTTCAATTTCATTTGAAATTTAAACATGATGCACAAAGCAAGCCTAGGACCATACCAGAACTAGGGATGTGACAATGTTGTACCGGAGGACATATACTTACAAGGTTATACGGGTGTGCAGGATGTGTACCAGATCCCGTAGCGCTGTCATGCTTCGCTAAAATATGGATTTCTTGTTTCAGATGATATCTCCAGAAGAAATAAGAGTTAAGGTCAGAGTTGCATAGGCGTGTAAGCTAAGAGAGCAGTGAAAGGATATCCAAACATCGTCGGAACAGTGCACAAGGGAGTGATGTGTGGATACCTAGTTCGGGCCAACTGTCAGGACCCCGACTCGATGTCACATCGATCTAGCCGGTAACACCTCATATCACTTTGCGGCCTCACGCACGGTATCCCCACGGGTGTTGCCTTACCTTTGCCCGGGGCCGTTTGCGCCTTTTGGCTCACGTATATGATAGTGTCGCTAGCATCCATATGATAAGGAGCCCGGGCTGACATGACTAGTCGTAAACCCAAAGTGGCACAGACTTACAGGGACAGGCATCCATGACCCAGCTTCGAACGTGTCGGTCATCAGCAAGTGGGTCCGGGCTGTAGCACTGGGCTAGCAGGACTCCGGTACTCAAAGCGTGACATTTCCCCGAAGGGACAGACACAGGAACGAAGAAGGACACATGCCGGCCAGCCTAAGTGTTCCGGAGCAGTAGCAAGCTACCATGGCTCAGTGGAAACACTAGGAGACATTTCCCGGTAAGAGAGGCTACTAAAGATAAACAACTAGATGGTCGATCCCACACATACCAAGCATTTAAATAACATACACACAATATGCTCGATATGTGCAAATACAACATGGCATCACAACATGTCTCTACGACTCAAGTAATTATTCATTAGGCTCCGAGGAGCGAGACATTACAAACATGGGTCTCACGACCCAACAATCAGAGCATACAAGTCAAAGCACAAGCGGAAGCTATCATGTCTGAGTACAGACATCTATAAATGAAAAAGGCTGAGAAGCCTGACTATCTATCAGATCCTGCCGAGGGCACAAGATCGTAGCTGAGGTATCAAGCTAAACGTCGAAGTCCACGTGGAACTACTAGTGAGACTGAAGTCTCTCTGCAAAAACATAAAATAGGCAAACGTGAGTACAAATGTACCCAGCAAGACTTACATCAGAACTATCTACATATGCATCATTATCAACAAAGGGGATGGTAGGGTTTGACTGCAGCAAGCCAGCTTTGACTCGGTGGCTATCCTGAACTACGACTGCAAGTAACTCTTTTGAAGTGGCGCACACGAGTCCACATATTCACCAACCAATACACCACTATGGATCCGCTCCCGTCTCCCTACGAGAACGCCATCCATAGCACTCACACTTATCTTGCGTATTTTAGAGTATCCACTTTCACTTGTCTATGAACTGTACAAGGGGTCCAAGTTTCCATATCCGAGGAATCCGGCTATTCGAATAGATGATGATAACCCTGCAGGGGTGTACTTCTTCACACACGCTCCCGCCACTTACCGCCCTGTACACGTCATGTACCTCGGCAACCTTCAAGCGGAAGCCGGGCGAGGGAGTCGGCCACGACCTGACTAACCGAACAAGTCTCTAGTCCAGGTTTATCGCCTATTCGGGTTCCATCCGCAAGGAGATCCGGCCGGGGTGTCGCTTACGGCCCCAAACGATGTGTGCAGGGTTCCCAAGCCCACCAACCGGGTGCCACTTGGTACACCGGGCCACTGTGCCTAGTCTGTCCCAAGCCCACCTGTACTGGGTGCCACTTGGTAGACTACTAACACTACCTACAAACACCAGAAACTAGTTGCAACTCCTGGACAGAGATCATGTTGATTAATAAGCCGAGAGGGGTAGAGTTACCGGAACCCAATGTGTGGTAGTAACTGGTCTTGGATCACAAACACAGAACTCAGTTCCTGAGGACGGCTGCAATGAGACAACCCACCATGTACTCCTACATGGCCTCTCACCGCTACCTTTACCAAATCGTGTTCACACACTTAGCTCACACACAGTAGGACATGTTCACACGCCTCTGATTCATCCCCGATGAATCAGACCTGACTCAACTCTAAGCAGTAGCAGGCATGACAAACAAGCATGAATGAGTAGGCACATCAGGGCTCAAACAACTCCTACTCATGCTAGTGGGTTTCATCTATTTACTGTGGCAATGACAGGTCATGCAAAGGATAAAGGGGTTCAGCTACCGCAGCAAGTATCAAATATGTCGTTATTGTCCTAATGCAGTAAAAGAGAGCAGGAGCGAGAGAGTAGGATTGTATCGGAATGAACAAGGGGGTTTTGCTTGCCTGGCACTTCTGAAGATAACATTGAGTCTTCATCAGTGTCAACGATCACATCATCGGTATCACGTCTATCGAGAGGGGACAAATACCGGCAACACAGAAAAACACAATCAATGCAATGCACAATATGATGCATGATCATGACATGGCAAAATGAATGTGTTTTGAGCTAATGCAACTAGCAACAGATTAAATGAAGTTGGTTTGAATACAAGATTCAAATTCAAACTCCATATGTGATTATTTAAATGCCCTTTACTTCATTTGCCCTAAACAGTAGTGATAAGTTGTTCTAACATGCATGAAAATGGTACAGATGGATTCCTTGAATTTTTCTGATAATTTTTCATATATAATTTATTAAATTTGGAGTTACGGTTAATTTTCTATGATTTATTGAAGTTTTAGGCATTTTCTGGAATTTCCTGAATATTTAGAAATAAAATAATTCCAGAAAATGAATTATGGCGTCAGCATGACCTCATGCTGACCTCAGCAGGTCAACGGGCGGTCCAGGTCAAACCTGACGTGTGGGGTCCACACGTCAGTGACACAGGGGCGAATCCCGCGTTGACCCGGGCTTTGACCCGCTACGGGGCCCACTGTCAGTGGCTGTGGGGGGGTGTTTAGGCGTCATTAGTGCTAATTAGGCGTGCCACGTCGGCAGTCGCCGGAGTGTCGCCGGCGACGACCACGGCCGACAGCGGAGGTGCACCGTGCGCTCGCTACGGAGCACCATTTGACGTGCGGTTTGCTCCTACGGGTTCCTGGGAGAAAGGCGCATCTAAAGAGGCAAGTGATAGCAGCTGGGGTGGCCGGAGCTGCCGGCGGCGAGCCCCTTTGCGGCTGCCGGAGTTCGGGCAATCTCGGGGTCGGGGTTAGGGAGCACGGCAGGAGGAGCTGGGGCGTGCTACGGACTCCTGAGATCACGGTGAGCACGTCAGTGGGCTCGGATACGAGCTGGGGTGGCTGTGGCCACGGCCACGCCATGGCCGGCGGCGAGAGATTCTCGGGCAAAGTGGTGGGGCTAGCTAGAGAGGGAGGTGGGGCACGGGGAGAGGGGGAATCGGGTCGAGGGCTCACCGTGGTTCTTCTGGTGCTGCTGGCGAGGCAGGGGAGGCACGGGGTCCGGCGAATCGACGGAGGGGAGCTTCGGTGGCCGGCGACGGAACGGCGATGGTGACGGCGTTGCAGGGCTTCCGGAGGGCCGTGGGTCGGTGGGGAGGAAGGAGGGGGTCGAGGCGGAGCTCCTGGGTGCATCGGCAAGGCTAGGGGTGCACGGTGGCTGCGGCAATCGGCGTCGGTGGCGGCGGCTCCGTTCGGGCCCGAGGTGCGGAGCGAGAGGGAGAGCAGGAGAAGGGGATGAGTGAGGGGGTCCAGGGGTTCGAGGTGGCGCCGAAGAGAAGGCCCGAGGCGTCGCGGTGGCGAGGGACGCAGGCAGGCAGGGAGGTGGCGTGGCGCCACGGCGCGCGCGTGCGCTGTCTCCCTCCTCTGCCTACTGGCAGAGGTAGAGGACGACTGGCACCAGGCCAGTGGGCTGGGCTGTCCACTGGGCCAGCCAGGTAAGGGCCCAGGTAAGACTCTCTCTCCTTTTTCTAATTATTTCAGTTTTTCTATTTTGCAGGTTTTGTTTTGAATTTGGTTTTGAAACCAATTCAATTTATTTTGCTTCTGACAATATTTTTAGGAGCTAAAAAAATTAAAACAATGCTCCACAAAAATATTTCAGAATTATTGGACCTATATTTATTTAACAGTAGATATAAGTCCAATTCAAATAGCTATGATTTAAATTCAAAGTCCCAAAAATAAATCCTTAAAAATGTTCAATATTTTGGTTGGGACCAGAACCCTTACCAAAAATTATCAAACATTTAAGAAGAGCCTTTTGGAGCAATGAATAAGATTTCTAGGGTTTTTGCCCCTCTTTTATTTAGGGTTTTGAGGCTTCCAATATCCCTCAATTCAAGTTTCAAAAATATAAACATGATGCACACATGAAGCTAACCTAGAGCAAAGCCTGAAGCTAGGGATGTGACAACTCACCCCCACTAAACAAGAATCTCGTCTCAAGATTCAAGCGTAGGGTAAGGTGAAAGGGGAACGCAAACTAGCACAATCTTCACGATCGAGGTTGCACTTCAAATGAACGTTGATTTGAACACCATCTTTGTCTTGTCGTCTTGCTCTGAGAACTCCAGCTAATCATGACAAGAAGGGGAAAGGAAAAAAAACTCTAGAACAATCGATCTTCGAGAAGACCGAACAACTTAGGATCAACTCATGGGATGAGACATAGAACCATCTCTCGGGTTGAGACACGAGATACACATCAAGAGGGGTGGAAAGAAACGGATGACGAAGGTTCACTAGGTAGACAATAATTCCACACTTAAGGTGGTAATCGATTGTTAACGTAGCGAGGAGTTGAATTGCCATGATACCACGACGAAACATCCTGGAGGAGGGTGATCGTAGGGTATTATCTTAAGTGGCAAAAAGAATTACCTTTGATTCAAAGATCATTGAAACTCTTCATACCAGCATAAGGCAATTCACAACGATCGTTTGGAGGGGGTCGGTAGAATGGCATACTCGGACTTGGATGATGTGGAATACCTTGTTGAAGACAACGTAATGGATGAATTTCCTTATCACCGGAAATGGAAGGGACATTGGTGGTGCAAGCTGGGAACAAAAGGCAAATGCTGGGAATGATTCTAGTAACTGGGGGAGAACCCAACAATAGGGAGTGAATTCACTGTTTGAATAGGTCATAGCATTGCCGAGGAAACTGAGAGGAATCCCAGTTTGTGCCGATGATAACACGTAGCGCTTGTGCGTGCTCTCAAGAACTTGAGCATTTCCATATTCATCAAGGTTTTACCAACATCCGTGTCAAGGGTCCGGTAACACAACTTACTACCATGATGAATGGTAATGGAGGATGCAGATGCAAAGGAAGATAACACCTTCTCAGATTTCACCTTAGCGAGGCCAAGGAAACAAAATCTGGATGATCGACCGAGAGACATTTAGCACTCCGCTTCTAATGTTCTCCTTGATGTGCTAGCGTAATACACCCATAGATATGGTTTGATATCTAGAACATCAAGTAAAGGTCGGACTTCGGGAGCAATAGAATCCATAAGAAACAGTTACGGAGGTAAATCGTACGAAATCCTTATGGGGAGGTGGCCAACTTCCTCAAACAAGATACTACAATAATAGGCCTTCCGGCTTGGTGTGTTGGCCACGACATCCACTTTACCGGTTGTCGAGGGACCAATATTATAGTTCTTGGGAAATGTTCCAACCATCATATCTGCCTGAGATTCAGATCTGGTTGGTGTCAGGTTATTCCAGACTCATCGAGTCCCGGAAGAAAAATGAAAGTTTGCAACACAAATCGACGAGATGACATTGCGAGATTCTCGGGAAATGAACTACGATAGCAAGCTCCAAAACATGAGCTGGTTCTGCTACAAACATGTGAACACGTTGTCCCAAACAAGCATGCCCACATGGTAGTCTTACAATAAAACACTACCGAGTTCTGGTTGGGAACCATCAGCGAGGATATCGAAGTTCTTCCATAAGTCCGGATTAGCTCTTATGAAGATACTCCTTCTCCTTGAACAAATCAGTCATTGGCTTGGTGTGCTAGGATATACATATGGAATGAAGATGATCAGTCTAACAGACCATAGAATTCTTCGCACGTGCATGACCGGCTTGGGATGATTCCAGAGGAGCAAAAACAAACTTTCTCGAATTCACGACGGCAACTTACACCAAAATGCACGTGAATCAAAGGAAGTCACTCCTTTCATCAAACAAGTACTTCATGAGCTAGCATGAAGAAAATGCTTTCAAAAGTTTCCAACACTAACTTAATGTTCAACAACATCATGGAGGAGATAAGGATGTTGTCAATGGGCTCAACAACAACTCATCGGAATTTCCATATCACTGAACTTCCACCATCATGTGAACACGGTGATAGCATTGGTCAGAACCAAAAGATATAATGGTGTATGCTCGAGGGATCAACCACGAGGAAGACAACATTACGAACATCGTTGGTTCTGACTTGATTTGACGATAGCCCACACTCAAATCAAAGGATTGATAAGACAATAGGTCCAGCAACTGATCACAGGGACCAATCGATGAAGATATCATCTTTCTTCAACACACACTACACAAGAATATCCCTTTGGAACGAACTAAGTCAGGCAAGCTTTTATCTTCCAACTCTCCAAGTTGTTGTCTAGCTTAACCAACTAGCTCAGGAGTATCCCACACAGATTCTTGGAGAGAGGGTGGTTCACAAGAAACCAACTTGATCACGAGCTCAACATAACAGTCAGGTGACAACCGGGTGATACTTTCGAGAAAATATTCGGAAAATCACGATCCACCGATATGTTACTAAGCTCGAGAACAATCTCGCTTTTCAGGGCAAGATGATATGATCAAATGAGCGAGGACTTGACAAATCCTAACTCATCAATCAAAGAGTGCACCAGGAAATAAGGACTAGGTAGCACGATCAGTCTTAGAAGGATGATTCGAAAACCAACATACTAAGAATGAAATTATTATCCTTTAACTACCAAGCAACAGAGTTGCTAGCAGTATTGATTTCACACATCATGATTCACTTGTCGGCACTCCGGCTGCAACAACACGGAACCGAGGAATGAAAAAAAATGGCGAGAAGTATCACTATGTCAAGAATTCACAAAAAGTGGTGCAATTCCCATGATATTCCTGATATAATGATGGTAATACTTCAGGGTAGAGCAGACCAGAAGCTGGATTGTGACTTGATCTGTGGAACACAACTACTTTGACCCAATCCTAAATATGGATGAGGTACTGGAGTTTGTTTCTCCTATTCATTCTGAAATAGAATGGCTTGGCGGACCACAAGGGTAATAGGCATCGACGAACGAATGCACGCATACTCTTGACTATCAATTGATAGACGAGGGCCAGAAAACAACTAAAGAGGGACAACTCAAAAGAACATATGATTTTCCAAGTTGTGGATGCATGGACTAGCATGTCGAACGAATTCAACATATTTCTTCCGGATAACCCATGCAGAAAGGTAGAACTGGCAGAGTCACAATATAGAATCGAGAACCCATCGAGAGCACTCTGATTGTGATCTTTCGATCAGCGAGGAACATCTGCCATAAACGGTTCATAGTATTTAGAAGAAGGAAATACCACGGACCTCGAGGACTAATGCAAGGGTTACTAATATCCTGAAGGAACTAGCAACACTATCAACATGATTTAAGTAGAGTGAATCTCGGGTTCAAAAACCCAGGAATAGAATACCTACTACTAAGTAGCATCACGGGATGCTTTCGAGAATGATGGCCAGAATCATCACACTGGGAACACAAATCATGGCTAAATTACTAGATGATCCCCTAAGACACCTAGGGTCATAATAATAACTCCAACATAAAGGTCGAGGCAGTAAAGTACCTCAACTCACTGATTTGTGTGATTAATCTGACCAAAGGCACATCGGAAACAGGAGGAAGGGATTTGCAAATGCATTAGACTGTTTGGAAACCTGGGATGACTCGGACAGCATAACGGCTGTAAATGCTCAGAAAAGATTTGAGACATTCACAAAAATGGTGGCATAACCACTCAGAAGCACAATATCAAGGTTTCGAGATCAACAGTTAACATACGGAAGTAGTAGGAGCTGAACTGAGGCTTGAATCAACAATCTTATAAGTCTACGGATTAGTAACACGTCATCCTGATAGAAAGAAGAGATAGCCTAGTTCTTAATCCCCGTAGAAGATAAGATGATGACTCAGATCAGAAGGGCATAAGGTATAAGGAGTAAAACGAGCCTTACGTTCCATCCCGCAATCAATTCCCTTACATATAACTAAAGCATTTCTAGACTCAACTTCGACCAGTTTGGCTTGGTAATCCTACAGGCAGTCAAGCTCTGATACCAGCGCTGTCAGGACCCCAACTCGATGTCACATCGATCTAGCCGGTAACACCTCATATCACTTTGCGGCCTCACGCACGGTATCCCCACGGGTGTCGCCTTACCTTTGCCCGGGACCGTTTGCGCCTTTTGGCTCACGTATATGATAGTGTCGCTAGCATCCATATGATAAGGAGCCCGGGCTGACATGACTAGTCGTAAACCCAAAGTGGCACAGACTTACAGGGACAGGCATCCATGACCCAGCTTCGAACGTGTCGGTCATCAGCAAGTGGGTCCGGGCTGTAGCACTGGGCTAGCAGGACTCCGGTACTCAAAGCGTGACATTTCCCCGAAGGGACAGACACAGGAACGAAGAAGGACACATGCCGGCCAGCCTAAGTGTTCCGGAGCAGTAGCAAGCTACCATGGCTCAGTGGAAACACTAGGAGACATTTCCCGGTAAGAGAGGCTACTAAAGATAAACAACTAGATGGTCAGATCCCACACATACCAAGCATTTCAATAACATACACACAATATGCTCGATATGTGCAAATACAACATGGCATCACAACATGTCTCTACGACTCAAGTAATTGTTCACTAGGCTCCGAGGAGCGAGACATTACAAACATGGGTCTCACGACCCAACAATCAGAGCATACAAGTCAAAGCACAAGCGGAAGCTATCATGTCTGAGTACAGACATCTATAAATGAAAAAGGCTGAGAAGCCTGACTATCTATCAGATCCTGCCGAGGGCACAAGATCGTAGCTGAGGTATCAAGCTAAACGTCGAAGTCCACGTGGAACTACTAGTGAGACTGAAGTCTCTCTGCAAAAACATAAAATAGGCAAACGTGAGTACAAATGTACCCAGCAAGACTTACATCAGAACTATCTACATATGCATCATTATCAACAAAGGGGATGGTAGGGTTTGACTGCAGCAAGCCAGCTTTGACTCGGTGGCTATCCTGAACTACGACTGCAAGTAACTCTTTTGAAGTGGCGCACACGAGTCCACATATTCACCAACCAATACACCACTATGGATCCGCTCCCGTCTCCCTACGAGAACGCCATCCATAGCACTCACGCTTATCTTGCGTATTTTAGAGTATCCACTTTCACTTGTCTATGAACTGTACAAGGGGTCCAAGTTTCCATATCCGAGGAATCCGGCTATTCGAATAGATGATGATAACCCTGCAGGGGTGTACTTCTTCACACACGCTCCCGCCACTTACCGCCCTGTACACGTCATGTACCTCGGCAACCTTCAAGCGGAAGCCGGGCGAGGGAGTCGGCCACGACCTGACTAACCGAACAAGTCTCTAGTCCAGGTTTATCGCCTATTCGGGTTCCATCCGCAAGGAGATCCGGCCGCGGTGTCGCTTACGGCCCCAAACGATGTGTGCAGGGTTCCCAAGCCCACCAACCGGGTGCCACTTGGTACACCGGGCCACTGTGCCTAGTCTGTCCCAAGCCCACCTGTACCGGGTGCCACTTGGTAGACTACTAACACTACCTACAAACACCAGAAACTAGTTGCAACTCCTGGACAGAGATCATGTTGATTAATAAGCCGAGAGGGGTCGAGTTACCGGAACCCAATGTGTGGTAGTAACTGGTCTTGGATCACAAACACAGAACTCAGTTCCTGAGGACGGCTGCAATGAGACAACCCACCATGTACTCCTACATGGCCTCTCACCGCTACCTTTACCAAATCGTGTTCACACACTTAGCTCACACACAGTAGGACATGTTCACACGCCTCTGATTCATCCCCGATGAATCAGACCTGACTCAACTCTAAGCAGTAGCAGGCATGACAAACAAGCATGAATGAGTAGGCACATCAGGGCTCAAACAACTCCTACTCATGCTAGTGGGTTTCATCTATTTACTGTGGCAATGACAGGTCATGCAAAGGATAAAGGGGTTCAGCTACCGCAGCAAGTATCAAATATGTCGTTATTGTCCTAATGCAGTAAAAGAGAGCAGGAGCGAGAGAGTAGGATTGTATCGGAATGAACAAGGGGGTTTTGCTTGCCTGGCACTTCTGAAGATAACATTGAGTCTTCATCAGTGTCAACGATCACATCATCGGTATCACGTCTATCGAGAGGGGACAAATACCGGCAACACAGAAAAACACAATCAATGCAATGCACAATATGATGCATGATGATGACATGGCAAAATGAATGTGTTTTGAGCTAATGCAACTAGCAACAGATTAAATGAAGTTGGTTTGAATACAAGATTCAAATTCAAACTCCATATGTGATTCTTTAAATGCCCTTTACTTCATTTGCCCTAAACAGTAGTGATAAGTTGTTCTAACATGCATGAAAATGGTACAGATGGATTCCTTGAATTTTTCTGATAATTTTTCATATATAATTTATTAAATTTGGAGTTACGGTTAATTTTCGATGATTTATTGAAGTTTTAGGCATTTTCTGGAATTTCCTGAATATTTAGAAATAAAATAATTCCAGAAAATGAATTATGGCGTCAGCATGACCTCATGCTGACCTCAGCAGGTCAACGGGCGGTCCAGGTCAAACCTGACGTGTGGGGTCCACACGTCAGTGACACAGGGGCTAATCCCGCGTTGACCCGGGCTTTGACCCGCTACGGGGCCCACTGTCAGTGGCTGTGGGGGGGTGTTTAGGCGTCATTAGTGCTAATTAGGCGTGCCACGTCGGCAGTCGCCGGAGTGTCGCCGGCGACGACCACGGCCGACAGCGGAGGTGCACCGTGCGCTCGCTACGGAGCACCATTTGACGTGCGGTTTGCTCCTACGGGTTCCTGGGAGAAAGGCGCATCTAAAGAGGCAAGTGACAGCAGCTGGGGTGGCCGGAGCTGCCCGCGGCGAGCCCCTTTGCGGCTGCCGGAGTTCGGGCAATCTCGGGGTCGGGGTTAGGGAGCTTGGCAGGAGGAGCTGGGGCGTGCTACGGACTCCTGAGATCACGGTGAGCACGTCAGTGGGCTCGGATACGAGCTGGGGTGGCTGTGGCCACGGCCACGCCATGGCCGGCGGCGAGAGATTCTCGGGCAAAGTGGTGGGGCTAGCTAGAGAGGGAGGTGGGGCACGGGGAGAGGGGGAATCGGGTCGAGGGCTCACCGCGGTTCTTCTGGTGCTGCTGGCGAGGCAGGGGAGGCACGGGGTCCGGCAAATCGACGGAGGGGAGCTTCGGTGGCCGGCGACGGAACGGCGATGGTGACGGCGTTACAGGGCTTCCGGAGGGCCGTGGGTCGGTGGGGAGGAAGGAGGGGGTCGAGGCGGAGCTCCTGGGTGCATCGGCAAGGCTAGGGGTGCACGGTGGCTGCGGCAATCGGCGTCGGTGGCGGCGGCTCCGTTCGGGCCCGAGGTGCGGAGCGAGAGGGAGAGCAGGAGAAGGGGATGAGTGAGGGGGTCCAGGGGTTCGAGGCGGCGCCAAAGAGAAGGCCCGAGGCGTCGCGGTGGCGAGGGACGCAGGCAGGCAGGGAGGTGGCGTGGCGCCACGGCGCGCGCGTGCGCTGTCTCCCTCCTCTGCCTACTGGCAGAGGTAGAGGACGACTGGCACCAGGCCAGTGGGCTGGGCTGTCTACTGGGCCAGCCAGGTAAGGGCCCAGGTAAGACTCTCTCTCCTTTTTCTAATTATTTCAGTTTTTCTATTTTGCAGGTTTTGTTTTGAATTTGGTTTTGAAACCAATTCAATTTATTTTGCTTCTGACAATATTTTTAGGAGCTAAAAAAATTAAAACAATGCTCCACAAAAATATTTCAGAATTATTGGACCTATATTTATTTAACAGTAGATATAAGTCCAATTCAAATAGCTATGATTTAAATTCAAAGTCCCAAAAATAAATCCTTAAAAATGTTCAATATTTTGGTTGGGACCAGAACCCTTACCAAAAATTATCAAACATTTAAGAAGAGCCTTTTGGAGCAATGAATAAGATTTCTAGGGTTTTTCCCCTCTTTTATTTAGGGTTTTGAGGCTTCCAATATCCCTCAATTCAAGTTTCAAAAATATAGACGTGATGCACACATGAAGCTAACCTAGAGCAAAGCCTGAAGCTAGGGATGTGACACCAACATTTGGGCATGCTCGCCTACCTAGAGTGTGGGTCACTTCAGAACCGTTGAGGGTGATGCGCTGGCGTTGGCTGGCCGCGCACGGATGCAGATCTTGAGTGGCAGCAGAGCACTATGATGCGGTGGACGAGACCGTTGGTGAAGCCCCAACGGCCTCGGGGCGCGGAGGTGCGACAATGTGCTCGGTGAAGTAGCCCCAGTGAGCTGGTAGATGGTGTCGGTGAAGCGCACCTGATGCGGTGGAACTCGGTGTCTGTGAGGCATGTCGGTTGCGGCGGCCGACATTGTCGGTGGACCACCTGGTGCGGTGGACGAGTGCGTACATGAGGTAGCTACAGTGCGGTGGTGAAGCATGACCGTCGTCTTCGTCGTCATCGTCCGGCATAGAGGTGGGGAACGGTGGGGAAAGAGACGAGACGAGGGGTGATTCGAGGGTTGGCGGCGAATTAGGGATTTGAGCAATCTGGGTGCGGAAGGGGATGGTGGAGAAGAGGGATTTTGCAGGGCTGGAATTGGGGCCGCCAGATATTTCAATCCAAAACGTGGAAGCGCGAACTTATATTGTCGTCGTCCTTATTTTGGGGGGGGAGGGGGTGGGTGGCTGGGTGCTACGCGTCCGTCCGACACACGCGACCACCCCAACAGGACTATGCTTCGGTGCCTTGAGGCACCTGCCTTTGTGTCCATGACATATGGGCCTAACAGGTGGCTGGCCCACATGTCAGTGACCCAAAGGCAGTTGCCTTTAAGGCACCGAAGCAGCGTCCACCCCGACACGACCCTGGTTTGCCTGGTGCGCCTACATTTGAGAATGCAAACGAATCTTCTTTCATTTGCAAACCAATCTGCATGTATTACCATGCTCGTGTTTTCCTTGCAATAATTAGTCATTCGAAACGAGATACTACATCCATTCACTTTTGTAAGTCGTTTCAGACAACTTAAAATGAACTGTTCTGCACATTGTCTGAAATGTCTTCAAGGTCTTATAAAAGTGAACAGAGGGAGTACTATAAATTAATTAATGAGGAGTTATTTGAAAAAAATCGAAATGGTACCCATGCTAACGTGGATTAGAGTGTGTGTCACATAATTAGTTATTTGAATTAGAGTGTGTGTCACGTAGTTAGTTATTTGAATTAGAGTGTGGGTCACGTAGCGATCTCCAATTCTAACGTGGATTTCGCATTTCACTGTATCCACGCTACTTTTTAAGACAAATTCATATGTATATGATGAACACCATGGTAGTGAGAAATTTTTTGGATGGATTCAAACATATGACCTACAAAATAGCACAACAATGATTTGAGAATTTTTGGATGGATTCAAACATTTAATTTTTTGATTGACAGGAGCAGGCGCGGTAGGATTTTTAATTTTTTGATTGACAGGAGCAGGCGCCGCCGCAATTAGTCACGATGACACCGCCTGTACCCACTGCTCCCTGATGTGAGAAGTCGTCGACTGGTGTTTTACCATGGTGAAAACCAAAATATTCCCCGCTCCCTTTGCCTTCTCGTGGATTGCATTGCCCTTCAGCCGTTTCGCCCCCTTTGCTTCCTCTCCCATTGCTTCTACCTGGTGCCATGGTGGTGCAGCAGATCACAAAGTCTGAGGTGAGGCTCCTGGCACAGGAGCTCCATGCCAAGGATGCGGAGCTCAGGGCCAAGGACGTGGAGCTCCGTGAGCTCAAGGAGAAGAGGAGTGCCATGCTCCTCCGTTATGTGCGGGAGTTCATGGAGCTTCAAAAGCGGCAGGCGTCCACCACAAAGATGCTCGAGGCGTCGGTGGTGTTGCTGCAGAAAGCGGGAGATTCGATAGGCCGTCAGGGGAGCCGACTGGAGCACTTGCGGGCCGATCGTGACGAGGTCCAGGATCGCCTCAGCCACTTGGTGAACCAAGTTGCCACGCACGTGTTGCGGCTGCGCGATGCCTACCGTCATGCCAGCTCGACATTGTCGGCCGTCGGGCTAAACCCGTTCGACCACCCGGTCGACTTCAATGAGCTGCGGCTTCCTGACATGGTCTCCTTCTTCACCTATATCTCTGAGGAGCTGACCGTCTCCGCGCGATGGAGGGGGCTGAGCTGGACAAGGAGGGGTTGTGGGCTGCCGTTGCCGTTGTCGGGTGAATCCTTTTAGGGCTCCGTCACCGGAATCCATTCGTGCCATTGGACGCCGTCTTTAACGAGCTAGCTCCCGTCGACCGGGAGCGGGCTCTGCGGGCGGTCGCACCCTGCATCACCAACGTCGTGTGCCTCGAGAAGCAGAGGGACTTCGGCAGTGTTTAGGCGCCCTCTGCATGGGCATGTCCATGTCTCGGCGCAACATGATCGTTGGATCAAACTCAGACCGTGTAGATCAGTCACTGTAGCACAAAGCGTGTGGGTGTGTTTGGTTGCATTCTCATCTCAATATAGTTGTTTCCTCTTCTGTATTTTTGTCAACCTACTATTGTGGACTCATGCACCCTTCATGCACTCTGCCAAACACCCAAAAGTGGGTCGAGAAGGGAACTTTTGCTCCCATCCCGGGCACCCTTCATACACCCTGCCTAACACTATTCGTGCTTCATATGGTTCATGTTTCGTGGAGTACTGTAGCATCGTACTCTCTGTGCGATGTTGACCTAGTTCTGTTAACATTGATATCACCATCCATTCTCGACTGGACTGTCGAAAAAGTGGTACTATGTTACATATAGGAGTAGTTGACATGCGCAAAACATCATTTGTTATCGTCATATCTTACTACACTAGCAACAAGATTGTGTAGTACTGATGTATGAACCACTGCACATGCCTAGTAGTAGGAGCACTGTGTATGTTCAAGTGGCTGCCGTGTTTCGCACTCCTCCGTTGTAAGAGTGGAAACGCTTGCTGTAATCATTTTTTTCTTCTGAAAAATAGTGGACACGCTCTACCGTGCGGATCCTCCTCTAGCCATGCACTAAATTACTCACTTTCGCCAACTTGTGGGACAACCAGCATCGGGGTCCACCAACCATGCACTAAATTACTCTGTAGTAGAGTGACGGTAGACTACCCCGATCGACGCGCCGCAGTAATGCCCAATGAGCCGTCAAATCACAAAACCCCCTCCTTTGTAGCAGTAAGTTGGACGGACGAAGCAACCATCATTTCACTCTTCTCTCTCAGCTTCCTCTCTACCCAACCCTCGCTTCTGCCTCATCTTGTTCCTCATTTCTTCAAGAAAACCCCGAGCTGCTTCTACCATTGTTCTTCTCTCCCAAAGAAGGAAAGGTGAGCGCATCAATGGTGTTGATTCTGGCGAAGGCCTGGTCTTGCAACCCCGAGACTGATCCTATAACTCCCTCTCTTTTCTTCTTTTGGGTTTGTGATTATGGTTTCTTTCCTTTTATTTCTATTTGACAGTTTCTTGATGGACACTGGAGCACCGGCCGAAGTGATGTCTATGGCTCTGGCCAAAACCGTCGAGGCTCATGGTACGAAGAAGCGCAAGCACCCCGCTGAGACTACCGCAGACAAGCTCAAAGCCATCGCCCTATCCAAGCCCCCCTCTCCGGGATCCCTCATTAAACAAGTCCAGGTAATATCTCTTCTTGACGATCTTTTTCTCGATCTTGATCGTGTTTTTTCATCTAACGCGCAGTACTTGTACTAGTAGTACAACTTTCTGGGTGATCTTGCATGTGATTTATGTGTGCCAAATGAGGGTTCTAAATTCCTCTTTTGACCAAAATATGTGAGAGGTTGACACTGATTTCTTATAGATTACTTTCAACTACTCCCTCTGTCCCAAATTTCTTGTCTTAGACTTGTCTAGATACGGATGTATCTAATACTAAAATGTGACTTGATACATCCATATCTAGACAAATCTAAGACAAGAATTTTGGGACGGAGGGAGTACTTTATGAACATCAATGCTACCTTTTAAGAGGGTATATTTGCCTCAGTAACTTGTGTTATGGATATTGCATGTAATCCCTCTGATCTCATGCCTTTGAAGACATGTTCTAGTGTCTTTGTTAACTCATTTCTGTGCGTATATGTAGTCATATATGGAGTATAATATCGAAAATCATCTTATATTTCTGAATGGAGGTAGTAATAAAATATGGTTTCTGTTTGAATTAGAACCAGGTCCGCGGTGGAGATGAAGTTCTCAAAGTCATGCCATGTGAACTGGAAGACCTGATGATGAGTTCTACTGCTGAACTATCCAGCTGTTGTGTCCTTGTCGCCACGTGTCCTGAACTAGTGTTTTCCTGTAGCATTGTCGTCAGGCGTGTTCTCGAGGCTGTACTTGACCACAACAATTTCCTGGTTGTGCCTTCAATTACGAAGGGTGTGGTTCTTGTAAAGCTTCCCAACAAATCTGATGCGGCATGTATTCATCATCATGTTTATGAGTGGAAAGACCACTCTGTTAGGTTCTCCAAGGTTGACAAGATGGTGATGGTGCATGTAGACATCTCACACGAAGTCCATGGCCTAGTCAATTATGCGGGGTTCATCCCGTAGGTCGGTGGCAAAAAATAGTGTCCAGAGTTTAGTTAGTGCAACTTTGCTTGTCTGTAGTAAGTACTATTGTTCAGTACTTGATTTGTGTTTGTGAACCCTGTATTGTTTATTAGTACTGCCGCTTTTGGTGTGTGGTCAGTCCTGAGAACGGTCTATGTTAATGCCTGTCCACTCAATTCAGTCTGTATATTTTGAAGTATCCATATCATATTTTTTGTGAGGGCGGTCTATCAATTATGGTTACGCTCATGCAGGGTTTATCGCACCCACCAGGATTTCCAGCCCCATGGATGTTCGGTCCATACGATTTGTCATGACCTTTGGACTGTCTTGCTTGTGGGAGTAGGTGGGGCCCCTGCATGCCACGCGTAGTTGGACGATCATTCTTATGTTTAGTACTGCAACATAGTGATTTCCTGGTAAGGATTCACTCGTGTCACATCAAGTAAATCTTATTGATTTACTGTCTAAATATTGTTGATTTAATGTCATGTTTTCTTTCTTTTCCTGCAATTTTATGATGCAGGTTTTGCCATGTGACATTCATCGCAGAATAAACCGTTTGGTTTGCTCTACGATGGCTATTTTTGCAGGTTTCACATCTTATGTCATGTCAGTAATGAAGGCACTGTCCATCACATATATTACTGGAAAAAAATGGATCAGTCTGTTGTCCGAGTACAAGCTGAATCCCTATGATGAACTGCAGTTTGGTTTAACAAAAACGCCACAATTAGTCCTCGCGTTTAAAAGAAATGAAGAAAAAAACTCGATCACGGTCACGGATCCTAGTCAAGTTAGAAAGCTGATCATAGCAGACCAGACACGATTGTCGCTGTCTCGCACAGATTGAGCACCGACAGTTTCTCTAGCACTGACAGCGGCAGCAGCTCAGTCTGATCCAGCTGAGGATTGGGCACCGACCGCGTCAGTGGATCAGTCTCATCTACCGAAGGATTGGGCATCGACACCGGCACCTGCTCGGACATCGGCACCAGCTCTACAAGGAGCACCATCTCCGGCACCTGCACCAACATTTGCACTTGCATCTGGTCCGGCCCGTGCAGTTGCACCGGCAACAGACTGGGCTGCAGTTCGCACTTCATATACCAAAATCCTTACAAAAACCAACATGTCCACCTTCTTGGTAAGCATTGGCCGCCCAAGTGCTTCGTTATTTTTTCTTTCCATGTTGTTTCACATGATTCACTGTGTTGATCTAACTGTTTGGGTATGTCTTCTTGTTTACAAACAGAGAATTCCTAGAGCAATGAGGGAGTCATTCAACAATCCGGGCGACCGCGGCCAAGTTTCTCTTACCTTGCGCAGCCTTGGTGTGAATGAACCTGCTCAATATATCGTAAGTACAAAGGATGGTCGCATAATGATTGATGCTAAAGGATGGTCAAGGTTCAAATCTAAATCATATCTTGCGGTAGGGGATGATGTCAAAATCGAACTTTCTCGGCAAGGAGAGCTGGTCCAAATCAACTTTGAAATTCTTCAGTAGCAGCACGCAACTGCCTAACTGATCTGTCCTCCGAGAAATTTTGATGTAATAATCTGGCATGGTGAAACAAGTGTCTTGTGTGTATAAGTAGTACGATAGTATTATTTATCACATGGTATATCGTTGATAGAATTGCAACTCTGATTGCTGGTTAGGAACTGTCGTTCGATTTCATTCCAACAGCTGTCGTGCTTTATTCAATTTTGTGTATTCGCCTTGCGACAGCATCTAAAACCAGCGCCGTACCGATCGCTTGCAATATGAAAAGCGCTGAGGTAGAATACATGGGCCCCCAAACATGCAGGGTCGTCCTGAGGCCCAAGGTCCAGAACCTGGTTTCGAGAAGCACTAGCTCAGTGTAGAAGTGGCGTCCTCCTCCTGCTGTGGGTTGGGCGAAGATGAATGTTGATGCTGCATTATCTTGCAATGGTGAAAGGGAAACCCTGGCAGTTGTGAGCCAGGATCATACAGGCTTCTTCCTTGGAGCATCGGCACTGGTGTGTGAAAGTGTTACTGATCCAGAGATCCTAGAGGCAATGGCATGTTGCGAGGGGCTATCTCTGGCTCTTGACTTAAACCTGTAACAAATTCAGATTAGCACCGATTGTTCAGCAACAGTCAAGCATATCGAAGAGGCATACTTGGGGCCCAGCAAAGTTATTATGGACGAGATCAAGATGAATAAGAATATGTTCCAAACCATGGAGATCATACATGAAAAACATGAGTGTAATGTTGAAGCACATGTGCTCGCAAAAGCTGCTACTTCTTTGCTCTGTGGACACCATCCTTGGCTCACAGGAACCCCCGCAATTATATGTATACCTATGACTGTTAATATTCAATAAAGCAGCTTTTATCCCTCAAAAAATCTGAGTATTATATTCTCAGCCGAACCCCCATAATGCCCGTGCATTGCAGAGGGAGTATATTTCTCGCCAAGGTGAGCCTGTGATATAAAAGATTTGTATATTTCTTTATATAGGGAGTATCTCTCTGTCAAAAAATATATTTATGTGTAACTAGTTACTCATGTCTTTCTACTTCCTTTCGCTGATATGTGGTGCAACCGGCAACGGGGTCCATGTGCCATATGCACAAATTAGAGTGCACAACTTCATGGTAGACACACCCCGGTCGTAGCGCCGCAGTAATGCCCAATGAGCCGTCAAATCACAACCCCCCTTTCTAGCTTTAGCAGTAAGCTGGACGGACGAAGCGGCAATATTTCACTGGGCCTGAATCCCCTTCTCCCTCGTCTGCTTGTTCAGAGAAAACCCCCTCTCGGCGATTGCATAGGGTTTTCTCATGGAGAACCAGGTCGAATTCTTCATCCATCCCCGATAAACCCAAGTCCCTTGGTCGCAGGTAATCGTAGGATGGCAGCCGCCGTCGTTGATGCATTTTTCTTTGTACTGAATCTAGTGTGTTTCATTTGCAGTGCCCGAAGTGCGAGTACCCTATAGGTTTCTGCGCCCTCAGCGAGATGCCACACTTTTTCCTTCTCATCCTAACACAACATTTTGAAACGCGCACAGTATGTTCCTAGAATCCTCTTTTCTATCCGGGAGGGTGGGTTTTTTTGAACATGTTGTGTTCTCATATTATTTTTCTTGCAGTGTATTATTTGCTCTGCCAGAACACATGTACTCAAGATGCTCGGCCTTTCCATAACTGAATACAGTAGTTTAATGGTCACAGTGAAGACAAGCCATGGATATAAGTTCCGAGTTGGGTTCATGAACCAAGAAGATTGCTGCTTTTTTTATGGCCGAACATGGATAAACTTTCTCAAGTGTTACAGACTGAAAGTTGGCGGACGAATGTTGATGGAAATAGCAGAACCTGGTCTCATCTTCACTGCGATCTTCCACCCCGACGTCGTTCCAATTGTTCATCCATGTTAGTTTTGTATCTGGTTCTTGCTTGTTGCCTCGATTACTTCTTAATCCACCTATTTTGTCTAACTAATCACAATTTAACTTTAGAAGTAGCAATGAATCTCTCACGAAGATGCTACTTCTAACTAATATTTTCTTATAATTGGTGGCACGTGTAGGTTTTTTTAGAGTTAAGTAGTCTGCTCGTTTGTTACTCTGTAATAACTCAGCTGTTACTAATGAAACTGAAGTTGACTGGATCGACATCGACAAGCTCCTACACTTTATTGATCGTCTTGAGGTCCTTGTGGGGCGTTTCAATGGTGGAAGGCTACGCGGGATATGTGTGCCACTGCTGCACTCGTTGAACAGGTCCAACTGTGTCGAGAAACTTATGGTACAAGCTATTTTCTGTTATATATGTTGTTCATAAACTATTGCTTATACACGGTTTTACAGCTGTGATCTTCTTGAAACAAGAACTGCCGAGTTCTATTGTTCCTATACAGATGCCTGACCATGGTCGGGTCAGACTTGCGCTTGGTCACAACATGATGTTTATGTCGACCTACTCAATTCCCCTTCGAGGTGCAAAGATACTTATTCATGGGTGGTCTCAAATAACGAACGCTCGTCCATCTTGGAGAATAGGACATCAGATTATGTTCATGCTTTTCCATGCCTCTAAAGCGAATATCCTGTTTATTGGCCACGTTGCGAGATGAAGCCGCTTTCAAAAGGTTGTGGATGCACGGGGTGGTGCCTAGGCCTTGTCCTACTGCTTGGCGGCCTCACCCTTGGTTAACTTTAGGCAAAGTAGCACTGTTCGAGGCGTGCTTTGTACGGTTGAACCTGTATAAGTACTCATACTGCTTTCAGCTTTGGTTGTTAAGTGCCCCTGCTGGTTTTAGTTAAGGTTGTTAAGTACTCCTGCTGCTTTTACAGTCTATCGTGTTTCTTCAGTCCTGTCTTCCTCCAGCCGCCAAAACCAAACCAGTGCCGGCGGGGCCGCCTGCTTCCGCGTCCCACGGCTGGCTGCGCCTCAGCGCACGCATCGCCGCCCCACCGTCTCCTAAATCGTTAACGCTGACGTCCTCCGCGCGCTTTGGTGCACTCGTCACGGCCCCGCCCTCTCGCGTTCTCAACATGGTCAACAAACAACAGGAATCGACAGAACTACGTGGAGAGGATGACAGTAGGGGCCCACCACGTCAGCGTATGGAAAAATAAAATTCTTCCTCCTAGTGTTTTCCTGACATCTGGGACCCACGATATTGTGAGTGTATATAGTCAACTGACAAGAGAACAGCACAACATCGGCTGACACCTGCGACGTAGCTACTTGAGCAGTATTTTTTTTGTTTGGTATTGTTGAGACAGAGCAGGGTTTGAACTGGGCTGTGGCCCGCCTAGCCCAGGCTTATTTTTTTGTTCAGCATGTGACCAGCTCAGCTATTTTTTCTTTGTGGAAATGAGCCCAGTTTATTTTTTCTGAAGAATACCCAGTCCAGGCCTACTTATTTTTCTATACCCTGATGGGCTGCAACTCTTTCAAGACGCCTGCAAATCTTGAAAGTACTATGAAATGGGTTGTAAATATAATAACAGATGACAAACTGGCAATTACTTTGTAATTTCTGAATTTTATTACATTTTCATATTCCTATTTCACTGGACATTTCGGTATTAAAAAGCGCCGATCATGCTGCATGCTCCCGCCTCCCGTGGCCGGCTGTGCTGCAGCGGAGGCCTCATCGCTCCCTACTATCCCCACCGCTGGCCAGGCCCTGCGGCGACGGCAGCCTCACACCGCAGCCGAACCAGTGAACCCTTGTACTCCTCTCTGTGCGGGCTTCCACTGCCGCGTCTTCCCCGGCTCCCCGTCGTCCCCTTCCTAGGCCTCGCCGTCGTCCACCGCCGTGGTGCTCCCGGCGCGGCGTGGTCAATGTGGTCAACGACCGACTTCCATCAGAAGAGTACTGTGTGTGGGGACACTGACAGCTGGGTCCACGGCCGCAGCAAGGAAGTGCCTCCTTATTAGGCGCAAAATAATTATTCCTCCACCTAACAGCGGGGACCCACCGGACGGGCCACCGTATTTCGCAAAAAAAACGTTTGCCCATGACTGCTGGGACCCACCAGATACATCTTTGCACGCAAGGAAGTGCCTGACAGTCGGGACCCACCTGGTCGAAGCGTACGTAGCATTGTCATTCTGGTCATGAACGTGTACGTACATATATACTGGTTGATGTTGTAGTAGAGGCGCACACGTAGCATGTACACGTACACACAACGGCTAGGGTGCAAGAAAGAAAATATGGCCACATATGTGTACATACGGGCGGGGTCTCGAACGCCTACTCGCGCATTGCGACGTCTTGAGCTTGCGTTGGTTTTCCCCAAAGAGGAAGGGATGATGCTGCAGAGTAGCGTAAGTATTTCCCTCAGTTTTTGAGAACCAAGGTATCAATCCAGTAGGAGCCCATGCTCAAGTCCCTCGTACCTGCATAAAGCGATAGCTACTCGCAACCAACGCGATTAGGGGCTGTCAAGCCCTTCATGGTCACTTACGAGAGTGAGATCTGATAGAGATAATATTTTTTGGTATTTTTGGTATAAAGATGCAAAGTAAAAAGTAAAGGCAAAGTAAAAAAGCAATGCAAGATTAAAGTAATGGAGATTGATATGATGAGAATAGACCCGGGGGCCATAGGTTTCACTAGTGGCTTCTCTCAAGAGCATAAGTATTCTATGGTGGGTGAACAAATTACTGTTGAGCAATTGACAGAATTGAGCATAGTTATGAGAATATCTAGGCATGATCATGTATATAGGCATCACGTCCATGACAAGTAGATCGAAACGATTCTGCATCTACTACTATTACTCCACTCATCGACCGCTATCCAACATGCATCTAGAGTATTAAGTTAAAAATAGAGTAACACCTTAAGAAAGATGGCATGATGTAGAGAGATAAATTCATGCAATATGAAATAAACCCCATCTTGTTATCCTCGATGGCAATGATACAATACGTGGCTTGCTACCCCTTCTGTCACTTGGTAAGGACACCGCAAGATCGAACCCAAAGCTAAGCACTTCTCCCATGGCAAGAACTGCCAATCTAGTTGGCCAAACCAAACGGATAAATCGAAGAGACTTGCAAAGGTAACCAATCATACATAAAAGAATTCAGAGAAGATTCAAATATTATTCATAGATAGACTTGATCATAGACCCACAATTCATCGGTCTCAACAAACACACCGCAAAAAGAAGATTACATCGAATAGATCTCCACAAGAGAGGGGGAGAACTTTGTATTGAGATTCAAAGAGAGAGAAGAAGCCCTCCATGATGACGGCCCTCTTCCGGCGGAGCTCCGGAATAGGCCCCAAGATGGGTACTCGTGGATACAGAAAGTTGCGGCGGTGGAATTAGGTTTTTGGCTCCTATTCTGATCGTTTGGTGAGAAAATCACGTTCCTGAAGATTTTATTCCGTTTGGACTCCGTTTGATATTCCGTTTCTTCGAAACACTGAAATAGGAAAAAACAAAAATTCTGGGCTGGGCCTCCGGTTAATAGGTTAGTCCCAAAAATAATATAAAAGTGGAAAATAAAGCCCAATATAGTCCAAAACAGTAGATAATATAGCATGGAGCAATCAAAAATTATCGATATGTTGGAGACGTATCAGGCATCCCCAAGCTTAATTCTTGCTCGTCCTCAAGTAGGTAAATGATAAAGAGAGAATTTTTGATGCAGAGTGCTACTTGGCATAATTTCAATGCAAATCTTCTTAATTGTGGTATGAATATTCAGATTTGAAAGATTCAAGACAAAAGTTTATATTGACATAAAAAATAATAATACTTCAAGCATACTAACAAAGAAATTATGTCTTCTCAAAATAACATGGCCAAAGAAAGTTATCCCTACAAAATCATATAGTCTGGCTATGCTCCATATTCACCACACAAAGTATTTAAATCATGCACAACCCCGATGACAAGCCAAGCAATTGTTTCATACTCTAACTTTTTCAAAACTTTTTCAATCTTCACGCAATACATGAGCGTGAGCCATGGATATAGCACTATAGGTGGAATAGAATGGTGGTTGGGGAGAAGACAAAAAGGAGAAGATGGTCTCACATCAACTCCGCGTATCAACGGGCTATGGAGATGCCCATCAATAGATATCAATGTGAGTGAGTAGGGATTGCCATGCAACGTATGCACTAGAGCTATAAGTATATGAAATCTCAAAAATAAACTAAGTGGGTGTGCATCCAACTTGCTTGCTCATGAAGACCTAGGGCAATTTTGAGGAAGCCCGTCATTGGAATATACAAGCCAAGTTCTATAATGAAAAATTCCCACTAGTATATGAAAGTGATAACATGAGAGACTCTCTACTATTAAGATCATGGTGCTACTTTGAAGCACAAGTGTGGTAAAAGGATAGTAACATTGTCCCTTCTCTCTTTTTCTCTCATTTTTTTATTTGGGCCTTTTCTCTCTTTTTTATGGCCTCTTTTTATTTGGGCTTCTTTGGCCTCTCTTTTATATTTATTTTATTTTTCGTCCGGAGTCTCATCCCGACTTATGGGGGAATCATAGTCTCCATCATTCTTTCCTCACTAGGACAATGCTCTAATAATGATGATCATCACACTTTTATTTTTCAACTCAACAATTACAACTCGATACTTAGAACAAAATATGACTCTATGTGAATGCATCCGGCGGTGTACCGGGATATGCAATATGACAATGATTGAGTGTGTCATGATGAACTAGATGGTGGAAAGTTGTATGGCAATATATCTCGGAATGGCTATGGAAATGCCATAATAGGTAGGTATGGTGGCTGTTTTGATGAAGGTATATGGTAGGTGTATGATACCGGCGAAAGGTGCGCGGTATTAGAGAGGCTAGCAAAGGTGGAAGGGTGAGAGTGCGTATAATCCATGGACTCAACATTAGTCATAAAGAACTCATATACTTATTGCAAAAATATAGAAGTTATCAAAGCAAAGTATTACACGCATGCTCCTAGGGGGATAGATTGGTAGGAAAAGACCATCGCTCGTCCCCGACCGCCACTCATAAGGAAGACAATCAATAAACAATTCATGCTCCGACTTCATCACATAACGGTTCACCATATGTGCATGCTACGGGAATCACAAACCTTAACACAAGTATTCTTTAAATTTGCAACTACTCAACTAGCATGACTTTAATATTATCACCTCCATATCTCAAAACAATTATCATGCTTCAATCTTTTCTTAGTATTCAACACACTCAAAAGAAAGTTTCACAAATACTGAATACCAAGCATATTATTATTAAGCAAATTACCATGCTATTAAGAGACTCTCAGAATAATTTAAGTGAAGCATGAGAGATCAAGAGTTTCTTTAAAACAAATCCACCACCGTGCTCTAAAAGATTTAAGTGAAGCACATAGAGCAAAATTATAACGCTCAAAATATATAAGTGAAGCACATAGAGCAAAATTATCTTAGCTCAAAAGATATAAGTGAAGCACATAGAGTATTCTATCAAATTTTAATTCATGTATGGATCTCTCAAAAGGTGTGTACAACAAGGATGATTGTGGCATACTAAGTCACAAAGACACAAATAATACAAGACGCTCCAAGCAAAACACATATCATGTTGGTGAATAAAAATATAGCTCCAAGTAAATTACCGATGGAAGTGGACGAAAGAGGGGATGCCTCCCGGGGCATCCCCAAGCTTTGACTTTTTGGTGTCCTTGGATTATCTTGGGGGTTCCAAGGGCATCCCCAAGCTTAGGCTGTTGCCACTCCTTGTTCCATGATCTATCAAAAGAATTCACCCAAAACTTGAAAACTTCACAACACAAAACTCAAAATAGAAAACTCGTGAGCTCCGTTAGCGAAAGAAAACAAAATACCACTTCAAGGTTCTGTAATGAACTCATTATTTATTTATATTGGTGTTAAACCTACTGTATTCCAACTTATCAATGGATTATAAACTATTTTACTAGCCATAGATTCATCAAAATAAGCAAACAACACACGAAAAACAGAATCTGTCAAAAACAGAACAGTCTGTAGTAATATGTAGCTAGCGCAAGATCTGGGACCCCAAAAATTCTAAAATAAATTTCTGGACGTTGGGGATTTATCTATTAATCATCTTCAAAAATAATTAACTAAATAGCACTCTCCAAATAAAAATGACAGCAGTTCTCGTGAGCGCTAAAGTTTCTATTTTTTACAGCAAGTTCAACAAGACTTTCCCCAAGTCTTCCCAACGGTTCTACTTGGCACAAACACTAATTAAACACAAAAAACACAACCAAAACAGAGGCTAAATAATTTATTTATTACTAAACAGGAGCAAAAATCAAGGAATAAAAATAAAATTGGGTTGCCTCCCAACAAGCGCTATCGTTTAACGCCCCTAGCTAGGCATAAAAACGAGGATAGATATAGGTATTGCCATCTTTGGTAGGCAATTCTTCAATTAGGCATCTACCATCTTTAGGAATTTCGTTCTTTTTATTAATTATCAAACTTTTAGGCACAAGATCAAAAAATTCATTTGTAATAAATGGTTCCTTAATGATAGCAAAAAGATTAGGATGAACACTTATAGATTTAAGATCCGTAGTTTCCTTACTAGATGATTCACCCTTATTTTTAGGAACATACATAAGCTTGGCAATTTTAGTAGGAGGACTTGGAGTATTCTTCATGGAAGAAAAAGTGGTTCCCAAGTTTGTAATGATACCTTCAAGTTTATCAATTCTAGTAGAATCTAAGTTCATTCTCTCATTAACTATGGGTTCTTTTTCCTTAATATTTTTCAAAGTCATTCCTACCTTAGATCCATATTGAGTAATTTGATTGTGGATCTTTTTATCTAGATTTTCAATTGATTCAACAGTAGCAACTTTATTTTCGATAATTTCAAGTCTTTGCATAACATGCTCCAAAGTTAACCTGGTTCCATTAACCAAAAGAGGTGGTGAGCCAAATAAATTTAGCATAGCATTATAAGAATCAAAAGTATGGCTACCCAAGAAGTTCCCTCCGGTAATGGTATCGAGGATATACCTATACCAAGGATTAACACCTACATAAAAATTGCGGAGAAGAACTAAGGTAGATTGCTTTCTGGTAGATCTATTTTGAGCATTGCAAATTCTATATCAAGCATATTTTAGATTTTCTCCCTCCCTTTGTTTAAAATTTAGAACTTCACTCTCGGGGGACAACGGAGAAGATATGAGACTAGTCATGACGACAAGCAAACAAACTAGCACACAAGCAAACAAAAGCAAACGGGCAAAAAGAGGCAAATAGAGAGGGAGGATAGGGAGAGAGAGGGCGAATAAAATGGCAAGGGTGAATTGGGGGGAGAGGAAAACGAGAGGCAAATGGCAAATAATGTACTTGGTATATTGACTTTTTGCGTAGACTCCCCGGCAACGGCACCAGAAATCCTTCTTGCTACGTCTTGAGCTTGCGTTGGTTTTCCCCGAAGAGGAAGGGATGATACAGCAGAGTAGCGTAAGTATTTCCCTCAGTTTTTGAGAACCAAGGTATCAATCCAGTAGGAGACCACGTTCAAGTCCCTCGTACCTGCACAAAGCGATAGCTACTCGCAACCAACACGGTTAGGGGTTGTCAAGCCCTTCACGGTCACTTACGAGAGTGAGATCTGATAGATATAATATTTTTTCGGTATTTTTGGTATAAATATGCAAAGTAAAAAGTAAAGGCAAAGTAGAAAGCAAAGCAAGATTAAAGTAATGAAGATTGATAAGATGAGAATAGACCTAGGGGCCAAAGGTTTCACTAGTGGCTTCTCTCAAGAGCATAAGTATTCTATGGTGGGTGAACAAATTACTGTTGAGCAATTGACAGAATTGAGCATAGTTATGAGAATATCTAGGCATGATCATGTATATAGGCATCACGTCCGTGACAAGTAGATCAAAACGATTCTGCATCTACTACTATTACTCCACTCATCGACCGCTATCCAGCATGCATCTAGAGTATTAAGTTAAAAACAGAGTAACGCCTTAAGCAAGATGACATGATGTAGAGAGATAAATTCATGCAATATGAAATAAACCCCATCTTGTTATCCTCGATGGCAACGATACAATACGTGCCTTGCTGCCCCTTCTGTCACTGGGTAAGGACATCGCAAGATCGAACCCAAAGCTAAGCACTTCTCCCATGGCAAGAACTACCAATCTAGTTGGCCAAACCAAATGGATAATTCGAAGAGACTTGCAAACATAACCAATCATACATAAAAGAATTCAGAGAAGATTCAAATATTATTCATAGATAGACTTGATCATAAACCCACAATTCATCAATCTGAACAAACACACCACAAAAAGAAGATTACATCGAATATATCTCCACAAGAGAGGGGGAGAACTTTGTATTGAGATTCAAAGAGAGAGAAGAAGCCATCTAGCTACAAACTATTGACCCGAAGGTCTGAGGTAAACTACTCACACTTCATCGGAGGGGCTAGGATGATGTAGAAGCCCTCCATGATGACGGCCCTCTTCCGGCGGAGCTCCGGAACAGGCCCCAAGATGGGATCTCATGGAATTAGGTTTTTGGCTCCAGTTCTGATCGTTTGGGGGTACGTGTGTATATATAGGAGGAAGAAGTACGCCGGAGGAGCAACGAGGGGCCCACGAGGCAGGGGCGCGCCCTAGGGGGGGCGCCCCCACCCTCGTGACCGCCTCTTTTGTTCCTTGGAGCAGGGTCCAAGTCTCCTGGATCACGTTCGGTGAGAAAATCACGTTCCCGAAGATTTTATTCCGTTTGGACTCCGTTTGATATTCCGTTTCTTCAAAACACTGAAATAGGCAAAAAAAAATAGCAATTCTGGGCTGGGCCTTCGGTTAATAGGTTAGTCCCAAAAATAATATAAAAGTTGAAAATAAAGCCCAATATAGTCCAAAACAGTAGATACTATAGCATGGAGCAATCAAAAATTATAGATACGTTTAAGACGTATCACATATATGTACGACCAGGGCTCGTGTACATGGCTGGGTCGGAATGGAGAAACAACGTCGTCGTCGTGTTCATGGGGAGGCAACAGAATCGTCGTGTTCATGGAGAGGCAACGGAATGTGTCATGTTCATGGGGAGGGCTTGGACGGAACAGGCGATGGAAACGAGGCCTGGCGTACTGCAGAATGGAGGAAATGGCCTTGTGTTCGACCGGCCACGTTCAAAACGGGATCTGTTCATCGGGAGGGGTCTGGCGTACCGCAAAATGGAGGAAACGGACCTCCTACGGTCGAAATGGGGGTCCTGTTCATCGGGAGGGGTGTGGCGTACCGCAAAACGGAGGAAACAGACTTGTGTTGGAGCGCTACGGTCGAAATGGGGGTCCTATTCATCGGGAGGGGTGTGGCGTACCGCAAAACGGGACTCCACGGGATACTGTTCATCTCCATCGTCGACCCCCTGCAGCCTCCACGAGCTACTGTTCATCCACTGTCGACCTCCTCCAGCCTCCACCTGCGACTGTTCATCCACGGGCTCCTGTTCATCCAGCCTCCACCGCGCGCTACTCCACCGGCTACTGTTCAACCAGCCCTCTCCACGGGCTCCTATTCAACCACCCCTCCACGGGCTACTATTCATCCTTCCCTCCACAGTCTACTGTTCATCCTACCCTCCACGGGGTGGTCCTGTTCATCCAGCCCCAACCGGCTCGATCGATCGGGGTCCTGTTCATCCAGAGGCAACACCACAGGGTCATGTTCATCCACCCCCACCGGGAACTGTTCATCCAACGCCCCCCCTGCAACGCTCACTGTTCATCTAGAGGCAGCATCGATCGGCTTTAGTTAGAAGGAGTAGCGAAATGAATCGCTCGATCGAGTTCAGTTAACAACCATCGATCGATCGCTCGGGTTCAGTAACACGTAGATGCAGTGCAATCGCTCGGGCTCAGTTAGAGCCCAACGCCTCGCTCGGGTTCAGTTAGAGCCAACGCCTCGCACACACGCGCGTACGTGTACGAGAGAACTGCGCATCACTCGGCCCCCGACCTCCCACCATAACCAGGAACTCCCCGAAATTCTCCTCCCCCTCGCTTCTACCAAGGTTTTTTCTGTCATGGACGGCCCAAAGAATGTCATGCAGCTGCATCTCCGGCCCGCCCAGGATGAAAAGCCCATTTTCTGTCATGATTTTTTTGTCATAGAAGTAGGAGCCCACCACATCTATGATGATACCGGGTTTTGTCACAATTATCGTCATAGAAGTGTCATATGTATGACAAAAAAAATTCGTTCGGCGCAAAATGTCACGGATGTGACTTTTTTTGTAGTGGAAGATACAAGATTGAAGACTTCGTCTCGTGTCCGGATGGGACTCTACTTGGCGTGGAAGGCAAGCTAGGCAATACGGATATGTATATCTCCTCCTTTGTAACCGACCTTGTGTAACCCTAGCCCTTTCCGATGTCTATATAAACCGGAGGGTTTTAGTCCATAGGACAACATACAATCATACCATAGGCTAGCTTCTAGGGTTTAGCCTCTCCGATTTCGTGGTAGATTAACTCTTGTAATATTCATATCATCAAGAATAAATCAAGCAGGATGTAGGGTTTTACCTCCATCAAGAGGGCCCGAACCTTGGTAAAACATCGTGTTCCCTGCCTCCTGTTACCATCCGCCTTAGACGCACAGTTCGGGACCCCCTACCCGAGATCCGCCGGTTTTGACACCGACAGTCACCATACGAAGCTCTGTATGGTCGTAAGTGCCACACTCCTCTAAATTGGTCTCAGACTGGAGATAGCCGTATCTTTGGAACGGATCTCATGCTGGAAGCTGAGAAACAAGTTAGGGAAATCCAAGACAGGCTGCAATTGGCCAAATCTCGACTGAAGAGTTATTATGAGGCCAAACATCGGCATGTCAGTTTTGAACCCGGAGAACACGTATACCTCTGAGTCACTCCTATGAAAGGAGTAAAGAGATTTCAGACTCGTGGAAAGCTGGCACCCGGATTCATTGCTCCATTCCCGATTATGTCTCGAGTGGGAACGGTTGCATATCAACTGGAACTACCCCCAGAATTGGCAGACATACACAACGGGTTCCATTTTTCGCAATTGAGATGATGCATATCCCCGCCTGAGAAAAGAACTACAATAGCTGAGATAGAATTGGCAAAAGATTTCACTTATGAAGAAAGACCGTTCAAAATTTTGGATCAGATGGAAAGGGTCACTCGCAGTAAAGTCAGAAAATTTTACAAGGTTCAGTGGGAGCATCACACAGAGTCAGAAGCAACTTGGGAGCAGGAAGAATTCCTTAGGGACCAGTATCTAGAATGGTTTTCCCAAGCAACCGAAACTCGAGGACGAGATTCATTCTAAGTGGGGGAGGTTTGTGAAAACCTGGGTTTTTCCCTTTCTTATTTGCTTGATTTTTCATTTGAATTTTTTTGAAACTTGGAGTTTATGAATCTTTTCATATGGACTTAAACACTTGGGCATCCATGGCTTTCACGCGAGTGCTTCACTTCTCTCCTAAATCATCATTTCACTTATGACCCAGCCCAAAAATAATCTTTGGAATATTTTTAAGAAAAATATTCATTTTCTCTCAATAACCCTAAGCCAGATCTGATTGCTTCAAAGCAACCCCAATTTTTATGGCTCAGAAAAATCTGAGATAATTCACAAATATTCTGTGAACCCTAGTGCACCTTCCTGAGCAAAAAAATTTCATCACTTTTTGGAATATTGTTGCTACAGAAAATCTTTTCTATTCTAGACAGAAATGGTGGTTTCTACAGCAACTACCATTTTACTTGCTCCATTTGACCTGAACTTTCTTGTGCATCTTTACCTTAGTAACTTATCACTAGCCTCCAAAGCACAGCTTCAAACTCCAAGCCATTTAACCACTGTAACATCACAAAGTTACTGACCAGAAACTTACTTGGTGTGTGAAAACTTCTCTACTGCACCTGGATCCAAACCAAATCGTGGTAACACTCAAAACTACCACGAACAACATGCCAGACATTGATTTTATGCTTAGATTGACCTGATGTCATAGTTCACACGGTGACTGCGTTCGTCCAGGCGTGCTAGCATGTAGCCGACGCGCTCTGCGACGCGCCCGAGCCTCTTTTTCTCGCGTGCTCGCTTCCCCGCCTGCCTAACCATGCCAAACCTCGCCACCATCATCGTATCAACGTTCTTAACTCCTCCCTGGCACTTGCCGATGCCGGAGCTCACCGCAGCGAGCACGAGCAAGGTCTGGCCGGCCCAACAGCGCGGAGCGCATTGTGCTCGTGGCCATCCTCTTGATCTTCGTCGCCTTCTCCCCCTCTCACTTACGCCGCTTGTCGCCGGGCACCATGGATAGGTGTCCACCGGCGGAGCCTAAAGCACCCTCGCCGCTCGCCTATATATAGAGCCCTCCCTAGCCTCCTCGAGCACCATCCAACACTCACACACACCCCACGATCGAGTAGGAAGCCGGAGCCTGGCCGGGAAGGCCTCGGGCCGCCGTCCCCGAGCTCGAGCTCGCCGGTGATCCCCTGTGGTCGCCGCAGTAGCTCCAGCCCCTCCCAGGCGTGGGCGACCCCTCCAGGGCATCCACCTCTCTCCGGTGAGGCCGTCTCACCTGCTTGGAGCCCCTGGAGTGGCCTCTACTCGTCGTCTTCCTCATCTCGGAGGACCTCCACGTTCTGCCTCCGCTTGCGAGGTCAATTCCGACACCGTCCGACCGCCCCTAGCTACGCTACGGGTACGGGCAGGTGCGCCTCAACCCCCTCTTGCCATCTGTCCCTCTCGTTTGGGCCAAGGAGCCTTCGTCGCCAGCGAAAGCTCCGGCGAAGCCACGGCCCCCTCTGTTTCCGTCTCCTCTTCCCCCACATGACTAGCAGGGCCCGCTAGTCAGCCACTCTGTACGCGCGCGAAGTGGTACGAGTGGTGGCGCCCCTGGGCTTTACGCCTTTGACGTCACCCCCCAGTCTATTTCTTTTATTCAAATTCATTTGAATTTACAGAACACTTCAAATAGTTATAACTCCTCAACCATAAGTCCAAATGAGTTGATTCTTTTTGCATTGTGTTCTTTGATTAGAAATCTAGCAGCTCACCAAAGATGAGATTTTTCTGAGCTGTCTCGAATTTCTGGTGATTTTTAGAAGTGTTCTTGATATTTTATATTTGTGTTTAAAATTATTTTCAGAAGGTGAAGCTTGTCTTGAGGATCACCAGGAGGTTTGTGAACCTCATATGCACTAAGGCAAGCCACAACAACATTTTCATGGTGCCATTTCAATATTTGTGATTTTCTTACTTGAATGAAATGATTAATCCATGCATTTAAATAATTATGGAGTTATTTATATTCTGTTAAATATTGGTTAGTTGTTATGCTTGATTTACAGAATGGTTGAAACTAGTTTAGTGGATAAAGCAAGTTAAGATTTATTTGAGGTGATGATAGAAATAATTTTGTTATGCATGTTTGCAATTATTTTAAAGCTATGTTTTTGCCTTTTATAGATTGATAAAAAATTATTAGAAAATAATCTGTTAAATAATTGTTTAATCATATTACTTGTCTTACGGAATGTTTGAACCCAACTTAGTGATAAAGAAAGGAAGAGTTGTTGATAGTGAAATCTTTTTGACAATCATATGAGAAATTTATCGAAGTTACTTTCTTGCGTAAGAAATTAATAAAACTTGTTGCAAAATATTTTGGGTTAATTTGTGAGTCATTTGAGCAAGTAGAGTAATTTGAGTTGTTGACGTTATGCTTGGTGTGTATAAGGATGACATCGGTCATTTTTATCATTATATGATGCATGTGTTGTTTTGCATTCCATGGCATGCTATGACACCGGTCATTTTTAGTTTAAAGTTAAACCTTAATATAACTCAACTTGAATATACCGTTGACTGGGTCATGGTGCCACTGAATCTAGTTTCTTTCTAGTGCAACCACATTTGCCTTTGTGGGAAGGCCTTGATTCGGTCCATTGACACGACCTCTGGTCGGTGCCTCCATCTAGGGAAGGTTATGTCGTGCTTGCCCTGGCCCAGTAAGCAAAAATAATCTTGTGTGCTCGTTGATGAGATTATGATACCGAGTCCCCGAGTGGGAGTGTTTTGACTACGATGGTGGTTGGGGTGTCTTTGGTAGACACGAGGCCACCCAGGACCAGCCCATTGGGGATTTGGGTCGGAGTGGCCGGGAGAGTGCTGTGGGAATGGAGGGGTTTTGTCGAAATGCCATTGGTCCACCCGAATGGGAGTACGAGGCCATGGGTTCCGTGGTGTGGGTACACTGTGCTACCTCTGTAGAGTGTGTAATCTATCGATAGCCGAGTCCACAGTCACAGACACCTCGTAGTAGGTCCCACCATGAGTCAACGTTTAATAAAAATTGCACACTAAGCTATGAACTTTGCATTGTTGATGGATGGCAGAAAGGCCATTGAGGCATTTGGGACCAAATGATGGTCGTGGTTGTGATCCTCGTAAGGATCACGAGTTGTTCTTGATAAAGACCACTTTGGTGGTGTGTTTGTGATCCAGAGATGATCACGGTTGGTAGGATGTCCCGAGGGATGTTCGAGCATGATCACAGCATGTTGACATACAGTGTTGCATTTTTAATAATTGGTTAAATATCATGATATTGTTTTTCATTATGATTATGCCTGTTGTGAGCTTGCAAGTACATTCAATGTACTGACCTGGCGTGTCATGCCAGATTTCAGGAAAGTATCATTGGAGAGGAGCGATGTTCGAGTCTAGATGATGTCCACATCGGTGTCCCTATGATATGGAGCTTCCGACACGACGTTATTCCGCTGCCACGTAGTTGTTCGGATCGAGGCCCCTTTATGTTCACTAAATAATGTACATATTCTTCAGCCGCACCGAGTGTGCCGCTTGGCCTCAACAGCTGTTGTAATGTAACTCTGTTCCGCTAGCATCAATAAAGCGGTTGTTATTCTGTAGCAAGATGTCGTGTGTTGCCAGAAGACATGGTCTCTGGGCTGGCAATGCATGGTAAACCAGTCGCTCTGAGCCAGGGTGCCACAGGATGGTAGTCATGGACATGGTCAGCCCTTTTTGGAGACTAATACACTACTTTTGATGTGTCATCTCAACTCGCAAACGAGGAGAAGCTTTGCTTACTAGCATGACCTCTCCCTCGCGCAAAGCAACTATAATAAGGTGACTGATTACCTCCATGCTGGTTTTGACTACTTTAATTTAGAAATGAACCATGTGTTTTCTTCGGTAACACAAAATTAGTAACTAAATGGTGATTGACACATTGTCCTGCCACATACGTATGTGTAGCAAGAAAGATTTATTCACGTTCCTTCTTGACGTGAGCTTTGCTCATCCTTTTGCCAACACGTGGGACATCTAGCATCAAGGTGCATGTGACATGCAAAAAATGGAGATAAGCAGTGCATAAGTGAGTCGTGCACTTTGATGGCACGTACTACACAATATTTTTTCTCCTCGATGGCATGTGAATAGTGCACGTACTCAATGACAGAGCACGGGATGGTAGCCATGGACATGGTCGACCCTTTTTCGAGAGAGTACTAAATAACTATGACGTGTCCCTTCAACTCGCAGAACGATGAGAAGCTTGCTTACTACACCTTCTCCCTCGCCCACGCATGCGCGGTGGCTCGCAACATGAGGAGAAACTTTTGCTTACAACCGGTGTCCGTGCAGGAGTTCATTTGGTGCCAGATTGCCAGAAGTACTACTATAGTACCATCATTATTGTTCGACTACTGGAAGAGGCGAAGAGCCAAGCACAAGATCACCTACTAACCTAGTACAGTATCTACTATAGCCAAAGCCGGTGCACCTTTTTAGATCATGGTTAATTAATATAGGCAGCTATTGCAGCGGCACATCATTTGTAGCAAGTACTCTCTTTGTAGGAACTTAAAACACAGGAATAGGAAAAATAAAGGATTGGAGTGGCATGTCAACTAGAATCCCATAGCATTAAAACAGTGTTCCTTTAAAAAATGAAGGAAGTGACAAAAAAATTCCTAGATTGCCAATTAATAAAGGAAATGAAAAAAAAGTTGGAGTGGATGCTAGATTGCCAATTATCACATGATTTGATAGGAAAAAAATCCTAGAACATTCTATCCTATGAATCAAACGACCAATGTAGGAAAATTATGAGGGGGGTCTCTCCAACAGTGTTCCTCGACTCACACCTAAGCATCACGGTGGTCGAGCTTGCAGTCATTCATCTGGTACACGTGGTGTCTCAAATCTGGAAACAAGGTGTACACCGTCAATGACCAAGGATAATGTTGTCCTCAAAGTCGGACGTACACGGTCAAGGTCCACGGTCAAGGGGGTCAGGGCGGATGTGACCTCGCACAGCGTCCGCCATTTGAAGCGGTGCACCGGTCGAGGGCGCCGCCGACTGCACTCCCAGCTATACCCGGCTCCTCGCCGAATTCAAAAACATAAATTTAAACCAGTGTGGAATGTGAGAAACCAACTCCGGCCACGCATGTTCGTTTAGGAGCAGGACGCTTGCCAAGCTCCTCCTTCCACTATTTTCTCCACTCTTTCGGCGGCATCTGACGAGCAGGAAGAGCAGTTCTCTGGCATAAAATCCATCTGGGTGGACCATCTAGCACGGCAGTTTTGAGCGAGGTAGCTCGCTACTCCACCTACCTAACCTAGCCCATCGAAGGCAGTTGCTACAGTAAGCCAGCGCGTGGTTCCGCAGCTGGCCGCTCCAGTTCAGCTTGAGGAAGAGTGCTGACTTGCCCCACGCCGGCTTGCTGGGGAGCACGGCGGCACGGGCATCATCGCTGACCTCGACGCCGCCGCATTGTACAGCGCCTCTAGTGCCCGTGACTGCACCATCCGTCATCTACGCGCGCATAGCTGCACCATGCAGGTAGAGAAAGAAGCCGTCGCGGATGTCAATGAGGTGAGGCATCTACGCGGATGTCGATGAGGTGATGGCCAGCATGTCACCTCCCACCGCCATCATTGAGGAGAAGTAGAACATAGGAGGCCGCCGCCGATTGTATCCCATGAAGGCCACTGCCAAGGCGATGCCGGCGAAAACAGCCGGTGTCTTGCATGATTCTTCTTCAGTCGAATGCTGGGGGAGGACAAAGAGATCGGGCGGCGACCATTTAGATTAGGTATATTAATTCTACCAGTCTGGTTGTGATGGGAGTATCATAAGTTCTATCATGCATGCCAACTAGGCAAATTTGATGAGGTGGCGTAGAATTAAATGAATAAAGAGAGGGTTGAGTATCATATTATGATACCGTATGGAATTAAGTTACTCCCAATCTGGTTAGTCTTAGGCCTTGTTCGGTTCAACCTCCTCGCAAGGGGTTTGGAGAGGAATGGAGGGAAATTTGGCTTGTACATGATTTAATCCCCCACAATCCCTGTTAATCCCCATTAATACCCCTTGAACCGCACATGCCCTTTAGGTTACAAATGACCAGGATTACAGTGGACAGGGTAAAAACTTTAAGGATTCAAATCTGAGGGTTTGTTTCCGACTAGCTATACAACCTCACGGTTTATAAATAACTTCACTGTCCCCTCACGCACACGCTCGGGTACACTCTCGGTGTAGCACCTTTGCACACGAAAAGGAATGTAATGTGCCAATTTGAGACATCTAATCATCCACTTAATGTGGGGTATGGGACCAAATGTCAGCCATAACAAGGGCGACCTAAATGCAGTAGTGTGGTTATTGATCGAGTTTCCTTTTACTGGTACGTTAAATGAAAAAAATATGGTTGTGCCGTATTCAGTTTAAAATGATCGCTACAGAGGGAAAACAATTATTAATCCACTAGTCCACTTCGGGACTTGCTTGCTACGGTTTGTCGGTGTCAAAACCGGTGGATCTCGGGTAGGGGGTCCCGAACTGTGCGTCTATGCCGGATGGTAACTGGAGGCAAGGGACATGAAGTTTTACCCAGGTTCAGGCCCTCTTGATGGAGGTAAAACCCTACGTCCTTCTTGATTAATATTGAAGATATGGATGTTACAAGAGTAGATCTACCACGAGATCAGAGTGGCTAAACCCTAGAAGCTAGCCTATGGTATGATTGTATGTTAGGATTGTTGTCCTACGGACTAAAACCCTTCGGTTTATACAGACACTGGAGAGGGTTTGGGTTACACAAGGTCGGATACAAAGGAGGAGATATCCATATACGTATTGCCTAGCTTGCCTTCCACGCCAAGTAGAGTCCCATCGGACACGAGACGAAGTCTTCAATCTTGTATCTTCATAGTCTAACAGTCCGGGCAATGGAGATAGTCAGGCTGTTCGGAGACCCCCTAATCCAGGACTCCCTCAGTAGCCCCTGAACTAGGCTTCAATGACGATGAGTCCGACGTGCAATTGTCTTTGGCATTGCAAGGCGGGTTCCTTCTCCGAATACATCACAGAAGAATTTGAATACGAGGATAGTGTCTGACCCTGCAAAATAAGTTCCACATTCCACCGTAGAGAGAATAATGTTTTCGCAGATCTAATTTGCTAGCTTATTTTAGCAACACGACGTTACGTCATGGCCCAGTGATTATTCGAACCGTTTCTTTTAACTGGCCCCGCACATAACGCGAGGCAGTTTTTCGGCACGTCTTGTCAAAGCAGAGATCGTGTCCCCTTATTACGGGATTTTCATCAATACGAGCGTGGGTAACCCAACCGCACCATCAATTGCGGCGCTTGGGGGATAAGAAAGTTTAACCAGGCAAGTGGGGACGCTTAATTTTGTCCGCCCATATAAAGGGATAAGAATTCACCTTTCTATCCACACCTTCTTCCTCCTTTGCTCATCCGCTCCCGCACACTCGAGCTCTAGCGCCCAAGCTCTCACTTCCATCTCAACCTTCTCCAACCATGTCCAGAGCGGGAGGCAAGTGGATGGTCTTCTCCGTCACGGAGGGAGACGTCAAGAAACTGAGGAGAGCCGGATACCTGCCCGACGACATCGCGCACCGGCTCCCAGATGAGGGACAGCTCATCCCCACCCCCGAGCCCCATGAGAGGGTGGTATTCCTAACCCATTTCTTCCACAGACTAGGATTCCCTCTCCATCCCTTCGTCCGGGGGCTCATGTTTTATTACGACCTGGATTTCCATGATCTGGCCGTGAACTTCATCCTCAACATCTCGGCGTTTATCGTCGTGTGCGAGGCCTTCCTCCGCATCAAGCCCCACTTCGGATTATGGCTGAAGACCTTCAATGTCAAGCCGAAGGTAGTGAGCGGCCGCCAGGCGGAGTGTGGAGGCGCCATGGTGGGCAAGATGCCCAACATCACATGGCTCGAGGGCACCTTCGTGGATACCATAAAGGGGTGGCAATCGGGGAGGTTCTATATCACCGAGCCGCGCGACCCCGCATGCGTAGCGGCCACCGAGTTCCGATCTGGCATCCCCATATGGCTCACCTCCTGGAAAGAGAAGGGCCTGTCCTGGGGTAATTCAAAAGAGCTGACCGGACTCCAATCATGTATTCAGAACATGGTGGACAGGAAGCTCAAGCTTGTCAACATAGTACAGGTTATGCTCGTCTGCCTGATACTCCCGTGCCAACAACGGGAGTTTACCTTGTGGGAGTTCAATCTGGCGCAGCACCGAACTCTGAACAGGCTCTTCGATACGATTCATGTAGATGCCTGGAGGGTGCTGTTCAAGAGCGCCAAGGTCCCTCCCCCCATTACCGTGGATCGCGGATTCAGCGCGAAGCGCCACGCCAGTGCGGTAAGTTGTTTTACCTTTTACAGGATATTTGTTTACTATATAGATTGGCTCTATGCGGGATCTAAACTCCCGTGCCGTTAACAGGACTGGCAGAAGATGGCCGGACAAATCGACTGTCCGGCTCCCTTGCCCGAAGGCCCTGCAGATGCCCTTCTGGAGAAGATGTTGACTCCGGCCCCTTACAAGGTGCCAGGTGTCGTCGGACTCACCGTCCGATGACTCTGCGGTGCACTCTTCCCCCGAAGATGAGGAAGACGAAGAAGAGGCTCCCCCACCGACTGGGGGGGGGGGGACAAGAAAAGGAAGGCCGCCCCAACTGGGGAGGCCGGAGGGTCCAAGAAGGGAAGGATGCTCCTTCCGAACAGCTCCACCACCGCCGACGAAAGTGAAGACGAGTGGTTGCCCAGGGCAAGCCCCAGGGGAGATCCTAAGTATTCGGATACCAAAGTAACCCATAGGATTCCTTTGTCGCATTGCTTTCTCTAACGCCGAACTCAATTGTGCAGGCCGCCCCGAGCCAATATTGAGGTATCCTCGGACGGCTCCCTGGGCTCGTCGGACATGGATAGAGATCCAATCCCGACCGCCACCTCCCCTCATCCAGCTGACGACGCCGAGGTGCTGTCTCAAGAGGCACCGGATTGAGGGGGGATAGTCCCGGAGGCGCCTCAAGGCGACCTTCCGGACTCCGGGAGCCGAGGGGACAAGGTCCCCGAGAGCTCCGAGTTCGGCCCTCAGCCGAACACCGCGCCGGACCCTCCAACGGTTCCGAGCTCGAGCAGGCGGTCCCCTTCTAAGGGGGGTGAAACGCCTGTGCCGGTGAGCTCTGTCCATCCAGAGGCGCCGGACACTATGTTGGAAGCGCTTCGTAGCGCTTCCATTAAGGAGGAGCATCGCACTATCATGAGTGCGGTGATCCAGAAGGTTCAGTCCGCCAAGAGCGGATTGACTGAAGCTTGTACTAGCCCTCTAACAGGCTTCGAGGTAAGTGTTTTAAAATGTAGTAGAAGTATTACCGCATAGACAGTAGCCCCTGATGCTTTGTTCGGTGTTCGCAAAGAAAATCCGAACAGAGGATCAAATAATATCGCAGGAGTCTAATATAAGTATGTCAATATGCATATGCAGGCTTCTCTGCTGGCGTCCGCCGCACTAACTGCGGAGGTCGTCGTACTGAAGCAGGACCTCGATGGGTCCAAGAAAGAGATCGGCCTTGTCAAGAGGCAGCTCGAGGAGAACGAAGGTAAGTAATACCCCGTCTATAGATATATGTATATAAAAAAGGACGCGATTGCAAAATGACAGGATCATTGTATGTTTTGCCAGGGGCCACTAGCGAGGTGGTGACCCTGAAGCAAGCGCTCACCAAGGCCGAAGATACAGTGGCCAAGGAGCGCACCGAGCGAGAGAGGCACGATGCTCGGGTGGGCGAGGTGCAGCAAGAGCTCCAGGCTCTCGTGACGAAGCACCAGGCGTTGGAGCTTGACTTGAAGAGGCGAGAGTCTGAGCTTGCCGCGGCCCGTGAGAGCGCGAAGAGTGCCAAGGCCGAAGCCCAAAAGGCCCTCCAAGAGATCAACGCGATGAAGAAGATAGCGGCGGGTAAGGCTTTCTATATGCAAAGCAAGCATGTAAAAGTAATTTACCGATTACTTACCCGAATCCGGAGCTCTTCAGGAGCATTTGCAGATTTGCCCCATAGTGTTTCCGATGCCGCACAATTTTACCAAGCCGAGGATGGAAGCTCGACGGAGAAGCTCTTTTGGTCTGAGAATGCTGAGGCCGAACATCCGGTGCCAATGAGCAACCAGCTGAAGCAGATGGTCGAGCTACATAAGGCGGCCGATCAGGCCATGAAGGGCCTCATAGTCTGGCTGTGGCCTGGCGACGCCCTTCCGAACAACTTCTTCGGCCTGGTGAGGCGGCTAGTGGATGCCTGCCCACGACTGGAGGTCGTCAAGTGATCCGTCTGCATTGAACGAGCACACCGGGCTTTCGCCCGTGTCAAAACGTAGTGGGTCAAGCTAGACGCCGTGAAGCTGATCAAGGAGGGGCCGCCGGAGGGCAAGGAGCACCGCCACCCCGAGATGTACTATGAGGGTGTTCTACCGGGCGCCCGTCTTATCGCGGATGAGTGTTCACAAAATGTAATATTTGAATGAGACTTGCTCGTTTTTTATCCTGTGTGATGAAAACTTGTTTCATATGCGCTATGCAACGCTTGTGTGAATTTAAAATATTACCTTCTGTTTGGCTGTTTATCCAATCTGAGAGATGGCTAGTCCTTGGCTTCTGCCCCCATACCACGAGTGCTGGGGTGTTTGGGATAAACCTGAGCACTCTTGTTCCCATGTTTGGGTCCTTCGAGGGAGGTGCTTAGCACAACGAACAAGGCAACCGGACTAATAATGCTTTATCACTCTCACTTAGCCATAGAATTCTATAATTTTAAATTTCAGCGAAGCCCCTAGTATTCGGAAGGCTGAATTCAGGGCACGATACATGCATGTAAGCCGGACAGAGCCGGCCCCTCGCCTTAAGCGGCATAAGTCCTTAGGGACTCAAAAAACCTCGCCGAACAGCGACCAGTCTCTCGCCTTATCATAACAGTCAGTTTTAGCTTTCTCTACTGAGGTGCCTAGCCTGGCAGAACCGGGGCACAATCGCAGCAGTTCTCCTAGCGCTACCTTAGCTGATAGAGCGGAACGTAAGGTACCAAAACATAGGAGACGGCAAACCCAACATTTGACCAAAGACATGATTCGGAGCTGATGCATATAATGCTATAATTTCGGGGTGCCGCACTTGTGAAAGTGTTCAGACTTTTCACAGCATACTGTGGGTACGTAAGCCCCTGGTGCTTTGGCCGTACCAGAGTGTACGGTTGCAAGGCGTCGTTGATGAACACATAGATATATATAACAAGAATGCAATAATAGTCGTAGTGTCATGCATTGTTTATTAAAAAATTGCATTACAGCAGAGGGATACAGATAGTGCAATAAGCAAAAGAGTAGGACTATGTCCCTTCCAAGGGCTAGCTAAGGAATGATATGAAATCTGTAATCAACCTGGGGATTCTGTTATATAACGTAGTTGTCTGCCGCCTTGGTTGCTGTATCATGTGTGCGGCAATAGAGCTGCTGGACGGTGTTTCCAGAGATTAAAGTCCTGAAAGAAAAAGAAAAATAACGAAATGGGAAGCCCCTAGTGCGGTTTAGGCCGCGTTTTGGGGCATGCCGCAGTTGTGCCCCCCACCCCACCTGTGCCCATGGTATTTTTAATGCGTAATTATGTACGCGCGGCACGAATAACGCTGTTGGACAGGGATTGGGGTGGCCGCCGTATTGCTACGCGAGCTCAGATTGTGCCAGGCGGTCTGTCTGCCGATTGCCCCGAGCGCGCTTGAAGGTGTCCGGGCTTTGAAATGCCGAACTGGTAGATTGCCTTGAGAGGCTGCTTTGCGCTTCTACTGCAAGGGCCGCGGTGTGCTCCTCTGTTCGGAGAGAGCGCTCTATGTTTCCATTGACTGTGATAACTCAGCGAGGTCCTGGCATCTTGAGCTTGAGGTATGCATAATGTGGTACCGCATTGAATCTAGCGAATGCGGTTTGTCCGAGCAGCGCGTGATAACCACTACGGAACGGGACTATATGGAAGATTAACTCTTCGCTTCGGAAGTTATCCGGGGATCCGAAGACCACTTCCAGTGTAATTGAGGCTGTGCAGTGGGCCTCTACGCCTGGAATGACGCCTTTAAAGGTCGTTTTTTGTGTTTGATCCTTGAGGGGTCTATACTCATTTTGCACACTGTGTCCTGATAAAGCAGGTTCAGGCTGCTGCCACCATCCATAAGGACTCGAGTGAGGTGAAATCCATCGATTATTGGGTCTAAGACCAGCGCGGCGAATCCGCCATGACGAATACTAGTGGGGTGGTCCCTGCGATCGAAGGTGGTCGGACAGGAGGACCAAGGGTTGAACTTTGGGGCGACTGGCTCGAACGCATATACGTCCCTGAGCGCACGCTTCCACTCCCTCTTGGGGATGTGGGTTGCATATATCATGTTCACCGTCCGCACTTGCGGGGGAAACCTCTTTTGTCCTCCCATGTGCGGCTGCCGGGGTTGTTCCTCGTCATCGCTATGCTGCCCCTTGTCCTTGTTTTCGGCAATTACCTTGCCGGCCTGCTTGAACACCCAACAATCCCTATTGGTGTGATTGGCTGGCTTGTATGGGGTGCCGTGTATTTGACACGAGCGATCGAGTATACGGTCCAAGCTGGACGGACCCAGCGTACTTTGTTTGAACATCTTTTTCTGCTGACCGGGTTTAGAGCCTTTGAATCCGGCATTGACTGCCGTATCCTCAGTACTTTCGTTGTTAATGCGGCGCTTATGCTTGTTGCGACGTGACCTGCTATTGCCGTCCTAGGTATCGGAGGTACCATGGTTCTTTGATATGTTATTACTATGAGCCAACCAGCTGTCTTCTCCCGCACAGAAGCGGGTCATGAGCGTCGTGAGAGCTGCCATAGATTTCGGCTTTTCCTGACCAAGGTGCCGGGCTAGCCACTCGTCTCGGATGTTGTGCTTGAAAGATGCTAAGGCCTCCGCATCCGGACAATCGACGATTTGATTTTTCTTTTTAAGGAACCGAGTCCAGAATTGCCTGGCCGACTCTTCTAGTTGCTGAATTATGTGGCTCAAGTCATTGGCGTCTGGTGGTCGCACATAAGTGCCCAGAAAGTTGTCGAGGAATGCAGCTTCCAGATCTTCCCAACAGCAAATGGAGTCCGCTGGCAAGCTATTAAGCCAATGCCGCGCTGGTCCTTTGAGTTTTAGTGGGAGGTACTTGATGGCATGTAAGTCATCACCGCGGCCCATGTGGATGTGGAGGAGGAAGTCCTCAATCCATACTGCGGGATCTGTTGTGCCGTCGTATGATTCAATGTTTACAGGTTTGAAACCTTCTGGGAATTGATGTTCCATTACTTCTTCTATGAAGCGTAAGGGGTGTGCGACACCTCTGTATTGGGCTATACCGCGACGCAGCTCGTATGGGTCCTGCCCACTGTGTTGGGCCCAACCGGATTTGCTTTTACTGTATCCGGCGTGACGTTTACCGTCTCGTAGAGTGGTGGTCCCTCGTGATCCGTAGATCGATCTTGAATGCTTTGCTTTGTCCTCCAATATGTCTTGCAGGTCTGGCGTATCTCCCCATGCCTTTCTATTTGGATGGCATTGGGGTGGAGGCTGCGCTTTTGGCTAGAATGCCTCTCTATCACGGCCACGAGGTGGCCGATTAGCCGTATCATACTCTTCTTCCTCCAGTTGGGGTAGTAACCTGCGCCTTGGGTAACTCTTGGAGGGACGCTCAAGTTTATATTCCTCGGCCGCGAGGACTTTAGTCCATTTGTCAGCTAGCAGATCTTGATCAGCTTGAAGCTGCTGCTGTTTTTTCTTCAGGCTATTTGCTGTGGCCATAAGCCTGCGCTTGAAGCACTCTTGTTCGACGGGATTCTTTGGTACGGCGAATTCATCGTCGCCGAGGCTTGCCTCGTCTTCAGAGGGGGCATGTAATTGTCATCCTCCTCCTCTCCGCCAGCCGCCCTCTCAGGAGAGCTGGATCCTTCATCCTCCTGCTCTAAATCTTGCTGGAGGGGATTGTTATTGTCTTCGGCGCTATCCGGAGTGTTATTATCTCCTGTGCTGGTATCACCACTTTTGCTTTGGCGGGACTTAGAGCAGCGCCGCTGACATCGGCACTTGGGTTCCTTCTTGGAGGGGTCATCCTCTGCTATCTCATCGCCGTTGCCTTCATTGGGTGTATCCACCATGTATATGTCATACGACGAGGTGGCGTTCTAGTGCCCTATAGGTGCTGGTTCATGTTCATCTCCTACATCGTCGTCCATACCGTCGATGTCTTCGGAGTCGAAGTCGAGCATGTCGGTTAAATCATCGACAGTGGCTACAAAGTGGGTGGTGGGTGGGCGTCGAATTTCTTCGTCATCGGCATCCCAATCCTGTTGGCCATAATCCGGCCAGGGCTCTCCTGACAAAGAGAGAGACCTTAGTGAATTCAGAATGTCGGCGAAGGGCGAGTGCTGAAAGATATCCGCGGCTGTGAATTCCATGATCGGCGCCCAATCGGATTCGATTGGTGGGGGCGCGGATGGTTTGGGGTCCGGAAGAGAGTCCGGCACCTTGGAGTCACGGGCTATGTAGGGGATTATGTTGGTGTTTGGCTCGATTGCCGTCGAGAATGCAGCCCCTGAGGCGGTGTCTAGCCACCCGTCCTTGATTGGCGCAGCTGGATCCGAGCTAAGGGTTGGAGCTGATGCGGGCGCGGCCTCTAGGGTACCGTCCGGTGGCAGAGCTAGGTCATACCCATCGCAACAGTGCGGCGCGCCCGGCTGTGGCTCGAATCCGTCGAAGATCAAGTCCCCACGGATGTTGGCCGTGTAATTCAAACTTCCAAATCTGACCTGATGGCCAGGGGCGTAGCTTTCAATCTGCTCCAGATGGCCAAGCGAATTAGCCCGTAGTGCAAAGCCGCCGAATACGAAGATCTGTCCGGGGAGAAAAGTCTCACCCTGGACCGCATCGCTACCGATGATAGTAGGAGCCATCAAGCCTAACGACAATGACACAGAGGAACTCTCAATGAAAGCACCAATGTCGGTGTCAAAACCGGCGGATCTCGGGTAGGGGGTCCCGAACTGTGCATCTAGGCCGGATGGTAATAGGAGGCAAGGGACCCGAAGTTTTACCCAGGTTCGGGCCATCTTTATGGAGGTAAAACCCTACGTCCTGCTTGATTAATATTGAAGATATGGGTGTTACAAGAGTAGATCTACCACGAGATCAGGGAGGCTAAACCCTAGAAGCTAGCCTATGGTATGATTGTATGTTATGATTGTTGTCCTACGGACTAAAACCCTTCGGTTTATATAGACACCGGAGAGGGTTAGGGTTGCACAAGGTCAGTTACAAAGGAGGATATATCCATATACGTATTGCCTAGCTTGCCTTCCACGCCAAGTAGAGTCCCATCGGACACGAGACGAAGTCTTCAATCTTGTATCTTCATAGTCTAACAATCCAGCCAATGGAGATAGTCCGGCTATCTGGAGACCCCCTAATCCAGGACTCCCTCAGGGTTGTTCTCTTCTTCTCACTCTCTCACACTCTCCAAATCTAAACAAGAGCGAGGTATCTAGTCTCTTTGTCTCTCTCTCTCTTCTCTCCAGTTGACACAGATCTGGCCGGATACCTTCCGCTGGTGGTCGCCGGTGGTGAGGAAGGAAGCCGATGCGTGCCATCTTCTCTGACCTGGCACCGGCGTGGGAGGTCCTCCTCACCCTTGCTCCCCATCGTCGAGTTGGCAGATCCCACTGCCTACCTCGCCACATCCCGCCGACTGGAGGTATAATTTTTTTAGAACCAGCCTTGTTCTAATGGCCCAGCTCCCCACGTCGATGCATCACTTTTTTCATCATGTTAGGATTGCTCCCGATGTCGCTACATCCTGCATGTTGATATTCTTCTAGTATTACAAAGCTCTCCATGTAGCTAGTTCCATTGTCTTGTCAAACACTCGAACTCCACCTAAATTTTTACTATTAGAGGAAAAAGGGTACTGCAGATACTGGCTAACAAACCGAACTCTTGGTTGGAGAGGGAAATAAAGATGCTGGCCTGACCGGTCTCTTTGTCGAAAAAGGACAGAAAGTGGGGGTGTTGGATCGACAATGCAACCGAGAATGAGCAGGTCTAGATTTCTTGTGGTCACATAGGAAAGGTCACTAATGAGAACAAAAAATGCACAAATCTAGACATGCTTTGCATGTTTGCTGCACTCGGCAACACCTCTACCTCACCACTTTAGGCCTCGGTGGATGTAAAACGTGCTTGTGCCTCCCCTGTCCCTATGCCCTTACTACTATTAATGTAACATCACAGGTAAAATGAAACAATGCCACTGTTAGTGTGATATCACTGTTAAGTAATGCTGCTTTCAATCCATTGCTTTATTTCTGATAAAGAGTGTTTTGGGCCATTACACTAAACTTCGACAACGGTAACATAGGTGCATCACCGTTGAAGTGCACAAAATTTAATTGCACAATTGTTGACACGACGATGTATTTCTCCTTTTTGTATCACCCTTCGTTAGAACGATCATTCTTGTTAACCGTGCACGTACGTACTGATGAAGTGCTACTCCCAAACTATCATCACATAGTCATAATGCAATTGTTAGGCATGTTAATGTAAGCCCCCATTAATCTAGTGCTAGTGTTGATTTGATGTGATGGCACTACTACAGGATGCTGCTAACGCGGTACTATGATCAGAGACAGTTCGAGAAACTATGTGCGATGCAATAATCGCAAACGATGTTGTATAAAAACCGTGAGAAATGTGTAAAACGTTTGCGATGACGAATGCATCACACACGGTTCAGGTTTTAGTTGCGTGTGCGATGAAGGGCATATGGTTCAGTTCAATTTACTGTTTGCGATGAGGAGGAGCAAAAGAAACAGGCAGCCAGATGAAGGCGTGTGCGATACACAGCATACGGTTCACACGGATGAACTATTTGTGATTAGGCAACACAAAAGAAACGGTCAGACCGATCAAAGTGTGTGCCATGTACAACATACGGTTCACTCAAATGAACTGTTTGTGATTAGGCAAGAGAACATACACGGTTCAATATAACAATATGTGTGTGGTACGTGGAAAATAGGTCAGTAATCAGAAAAATGTGTGCGAAGACCGATAATAACGCAGACGATTGCTTCTAATAAGACGTATGTGATATGCTCTATCTACACAACATCTATTGGCCATTGTGGGACGGACGGTCATCCGGATACGCCATAAGGATGTGAAGAGGCATTCCTCTCAGCAAGGACTAGCTGTTCCACTAGTAGCTCATCTAAGAAAACTATCAAGTTAAGTGTGCTCAGGCTGGAGCAGCCATCGGATGTGTAACTGGATGGGAAGTTGTGTCGATATTCAAATAGGTGATGTGTCACACCCTAGCTAGTCATGCATTAGAGTGTTGCATCATGTTTACTCTTTCATCAGAAACTTGAAATGGGGATGACAGAACCCCCAGTCCCCTCTGAAACCAACTAGGGTTACTAAAATAATTTTTCAATGAACCTGAAATGCCCTTCTAAAATGTCCATCATTTTAGCCTTGGTTCAGAACCTCTGATAAAAGTGGTGCACATTTTTCTAGGCCATCCTAGGGTTTTTGAATTAAATCATAACTATTTGAATTTGGGCATTTAAAATAATATAAAATATTTAAATGCTCAAATATCTCCAAACTAAAATGTTTCATGTTGGAAATAATCCAACTATGGACCAGGAGTAGTTTGGTGAATTTTGGAGTTGCCTAGGTATTTTAATTAATTCAACACAGTTGCAGAAGTATTAAATAAAACAGAAAACAGAAAATAAATAGAAGGGGGGAAAAACCTACCTGGGCTCCTCCACTGTGCGGCCCAGCCAGCTGGCTGGCCCAGCCAGCCCAGCCCACCTCCCTCCTCCGTCGTCTTCGTCCAGACAGAGGGAGGGGAGTGTGGCCGGCGCGCGCGCGCGCCACCGCGCCACGCCACCTGCTCGCCTGCTTGCCTGGCCTCCCCTCCTCGCTCGACGCCCTGGACGACGCCACGCCTCTCCCCCTGCTCTCGCTCACTCTCCCCCGTTTCTCCCTCGCTCTCTCTCGCTCTCGGCCGAAGCACACCGTCGCCGCCGTTCGCCGTAGCCACTGTCTCCGGCCACCCCTCGCTCCCCCGAGTAGCTCAGAAGCTCCGCCACAACTCCCTCTTCCTCCCCACCGCTCCACGAGTCCCCGGAAGCCCTGCATCGCCGCCACGTCGCCGTTCCCCTCTTCGGGCTCCGACCACCGTCGTCGACGAATTCGCCGTCTCCAGCGCGTCCCCGAGCCCGCTTCGACGCCCACTGCAACCGCGGTGAGCTACGCCACCGTTTCCCCCTCTTCTCCCCCTCGTTCCCTCACCGTAGCCTCCTTCCCACCACGGCCGAACCTCCGCCGTCGCCGAGCTCGCCGTCGACGCAGCTCCGGTGACCATTTGGTCACCCCGGCGAGTCCAACGCGTTCACAGAACCTAGTAGAGCATCCCTAGCGCCTCACTTTGCTCGACTTCGAGCTCCAGCACCGTTCCCGTGCACGACCGAACCCCGGCGGCCGCAACCGAGCTCACCGCCGTCAACTCCGGCCACCCCGACCCCAACGGACTCCGCCAAGAGCCGCGGGTCGTCCTCAGCTTCACTCCGGTGATCTCCGCGGTCCATTTGGTGGCCGAAACGACCAAAACCACTATCGCCGCCGCACTGTTGGTCGCCGCCGGCCAGAACTCCGGCGAGCTGACGTGGCCTAGTTAATTAGCCACTAAACCACCACCTACAGACGCTGACAAGTGGGCCCAGGGCTTAGTCAAAGCTAACCAGCCCGGGGTCAACGCGGGATTAGCCCCTGTGACACTGACGTGTGGACCCCACACGTCAGGTTTGACCCGAGCCAGCTCTGTTGACCTGCTGATGTCACTGTGATGTCAGGCTGACGCAGTAAATGATATTTCTGGATTCAAATTAAATCAGGAAATTCAGAATATTATTTAAACTTCAAAAATTCATAACTTTTATTCTGTAACTCCAAATTGGACAAATTATATATGAAAAATGATCAGAAAAATCCAATCTATCCATCTGTACTATTTTCATGCATGATCAAACAAGTTAAATTGATGTTTTAATCAGAATAAGAAAAGGCACTTTAAAAGGCCATATTTGAATTTGAAATTTGAATCTTTGATTCAAATTTGCTCAAACCCTACTGGCTTTAGTTGCATTAGCCCAACACACTCATATTGCCATGTTCCATGCATGCATCATATTGTTGCATATTGTTTGGTAATGTTGTGTATCGGTATCCTTTGCGACAGGATCTGTTCCCGAGGAGTACCGTGATTACCCTAGCGAAGAACCGTATCCGTGCAACGAACCATCAGGCAAGCAACCAACCATTTGATCATATCGATACAATCCCATGTTCTCGCTCCTGCTCTCTTTTACTGCATTAAGTCAACGCGATTCAAACTGCTGTGTGCTACGGTAGTTGAACCCATTTCCTCTGCATGACCTGTCATTGCCACAGTAACTAGATGAAACCCACTAGCATGTGTAGGAGTTGATTGAACCCTATGTATGTGTTGTTCCTACCTTGCTATGCCTGCTATGCTTAGAGTCGTGTCAGGTCTGGTTCATCTGGGTGATGGGCTAGAGTGAAATGATTATGTCGGTAATGAGAGTGGTGTGGTGAACACGATTTGGTAAAGGTATCGATGAGAGGCCATGTAGGAGTACATGGTGGGTTGTTTCATTGAAGCCGACCTTAGGCACTGAGATCTGTATGTGTGATTTAAGAATCAGCTACTACCATACATTGGGCCCTGAAATATGACCCCGCTCGACTTCTTATTCACCTTAGCTCTCTGTCCAGGAGTTGCAAGTAGTTTCTGGTGTTTGTAGCCTACTGGAGGCCGTGGACAGTGCTGACCGTAGGGGTGGGCTGTGATGCGGTAGGTACGTGGCACGGTGTACCGAATACCCGTTAGGTGTCTCGGGAACCCTGTTCACATCGTTCGGGGCCGTATGGGAAACCTCGGCCGGACTCCCTGCGGATGGAACCTGAATAGGCGATAAACCTGGACTAGAGGCTTAAGTGTTTAGGTAGGTCGTGGTCTACACCCACGTCGGCTTTCGCTTGAAGTCTGCCGAGCACATGTCGTGTGCAGACGCTAAGTGGTGGAAACATGTATGAAGAAGTACACCCCTGCAGGGTTAACATGATCTATTCGAATAGCCGCGTCCGCGGTAAAGGACTACTTGGTTGCCTATACAGTTCATAGACAAGTAAATGGAAACTGTTAAAAGCCTCAAGACAAGTGTGAGTGCCGAGGATGGCTCTTCCGTAGGAAGACGGAGGGGGATCCTCGGTAGTGTATTGAAGTGGTGAATAGTGGACTCGTGTGCGCAAAACTATTTCAAATGGAGTATCGTAGGATAGTCTAGCCAAGAGTCAAAGCTGGCTTACTGCAATAACTCCACCGACCCTTCTTGATACTATGCATGTATGTAGGATCTGATGTAAGTCTTGCTGAGTACCTTTGTACTCATGTTGCTATAATCCACATTTTTACAGAAGACGCTGCAACCCCTTCTGATGGGTTCTATGTAGACGTTGACATCAACGAGTAGGCTAAAGACCCAGGTGGTGACCCTGAGCTTGTGATGGACCACATAGTATAGTTAGGCTTCCAAGCCTCTTTTATTTTACTAGTTGTCTGTACTCAGACAAATTACTTCCGCTGTTGGCTTGTATGACTGTATGACTTGTATGTTGGGTCGTGAGACCCGTACCTGTGTGAATGATATGTATGGCTCCCTGAGCCTTAAATAAAGTACTTGTGTCATAGAGTCATGTTGTGATGCTCCGTTGTATTTACACATATCGAGCATATTGTGTGTATGATTGAAATGCTTGGTATGTGTGGGATCTGACTATCTAGTTGTTTATCTTTAGTAGCCTCTCTTACCGGGAAATGTCTCCTAGTGTTACCGCTGAGCCATGGTAGCTTGCTACTGCTCTGGAACACTTAGGCTGGCCGGCATGTGTCCTTCTTCGTTCCTGTGTCTGTCCCTTCGGGGAAATGTCACGCTTTGAGTACCGGAGTCCTGTTAGCCCGCTACAGCCCGGTTTACCGGAGTCCTGCTAGCCCAGTGCTACAGCCCGGACCCACTTGCTGATGACCGACACGTTCGAAGCTGGGTCATGGATGCCTGTCCCTGTAAGTCTGTGCCACTTTGGGTTTACGACTAGTCATGTCAGCCCGGGCTCTTTATCATATGGATGCTAGCGACACTATCATATACGTGAGCCAAAAGGCGCAAACGGTCCCGGGAAAAGGTAAGACAACACCCGTGGGGATACCGTGCGTGAGGCCGCAAAGTGATATGAGGTGTTACCAGCTAGATCGATGTGACATCGAGTCGGGGACCTGACAGCGTTGGCATCAGAGCCGGACTGCCTGTAGGTTCTCCAAGTCAAACTGGTCGATGTTGAGTCTAGAAATTCTTTAGTTATATGTAGGGGAATTGTTTGTGGGTTGGAACGTAAGGCTCTTTTTACTCCTTATACCTTATGACTTTCTGATCTGAGTCAGTCCATTCTTCCACCGGGGGTTAAGGAATTAGGATCTGTTCTCTCTATCAGGATCACGTGTTACTAATCAGTAGTACCTTATAAGTTTGATGGTTATCAGCCTAGTTCAATTCTACTACCACATTATGTTGTAGGAATGGTTTCAAGACTTGATATGATGATGTTGAGTGTGTACGAAATCCTTTGTCAAATGTCTCAATATCCTTTTTGAGCATTTACAGCTGTTATGCTGCCGAAATTTTGCTAGAAATTCTAATGCCTTTGCATTATGATTATGCTTTCAGATGGCCACTCGCGACCTCAATCAAGTGGTTCGCCTGACTCGATGCCTAGATGTACCCGGCCATACTGCTAAGTTGGTCAGGGTAATGACTGAGGCTGGATACCGCTGGTATCCTGAGTACACGGTCGAAGAGCAATTCCGAGATTTTAATCAAAGCCAGTATCTCTGCACTGTCAGGATATTTCCATCTTATCCTGGATCCACTGAGCCTCTTCACTGCTCCTATGGACTCGGGGTTACTATCGAGATGGCTGTGCAGGATGCCGCCTACTCTATGATGACCATTATGCGAGTCAGATCTGGGTTATTTCGGGACTCTGACTTCCGGTATATGCCAGGGTCACTTCCGGGAGCACAAGGGTATCTCCAGGCTATCTATGCTGACTCCACTCAGGAGGATTCACGGACTCGCACCACTGCTGAGATGCTCGAGGATAAGGACCGTGAAAATCGGGCCTTAAGGTTAGAGCTCTTCAATACCCGTGCTGACCACTGGGCCACTTTGACTCGGTTCGCACCGGCGGTGCAAGCTGGATATTCAGATATGCGCGATCTCTATCCTATGAGATCTGCTCTGCCAGACGTGATGGTTTGGCGTGATGTAGGAGGCATCACCCCACCTCGCGGTCCCCGCAGGCCACCGTTTGTTGGTCCAAGGCCTCATCCTAGCCCCTATGGTCCACAAGCTCCGCGAGACCGTCTGTTTCCGGATGATCATGTTGAACTTCCAGGCTATGGAGGTGACTTCTACGAGGACTACTATGGATCGGTCTGAGTTAGTAGTAGTACCACTAGTTTGTACTCTTCCGGAGATGTAGAAAAATAATGTATAGGAGCTTGGAATGCCTCCGATGAGATGTAATCCTCTTTTCACCGTATTAGTACTTTGCTTGGCTTGTACTAAACCTTGTATGGTGTGTATGACGATGGAATAAAGAAGCAGTTTCTGTATCTACCATATCATACGGATGATCATCTTGCATTCCGAGTTATTTCTTACATTATGTATCCCATGTCGGAATCTCAACATTCTGACTAAATCATTGTCTTGTTTACCTAGGATGGTCAACACACGCGCTAATCCTGCTTCCCAAGAGCAGGCCGAAGGCAGTAAAGCCAGGAATGAAAATCTGCCTCATCCTCCTTCACTAGCCGAGGTGATGATGGAAGCTGAGAGAAACAAGCGGGAGACAAACCGTTTGTTGGAGCGTATTGAACAGAATACAGCACACCATCAGAGGGCTAACGTGGTGTCACTCAGCGATTTTATCAAATTGCATCCACCCACGTTCCACCACTCCGTCGAGCCTCTCGACGCTGATGACTGGCTTCGCAGTATTTCTCACAAGCTGCGTTCCACGCTGGTAGCGGAGGCTGACAAGGTCACCTTTGCCGCATATCATCTTGAAGGCCCCGCCAGTCTTTGGTGGGAGAATTATGGAGCTATGCGCCCAGCGGGCCATGTCACTACTTGGGCTGAGTTCAGCGAGGCTTTCCGTGAACATCACATTCCGGAGGGTCTCATGGACCGTAAGCGTGAAGAATTTTGCAATTTCACCCAAGGCCGACTTTCTGTGGATGCCTATAGCAGAGAGTTTGGTAAGCTCGCCCGATATGCAACTGAGGAAGTGTCTACTGACGCCAAGAAGCAAGCAAGGTTCCGCAAGGGCCTTAGTCCTGAGCTTCGCCGCGACCTCCGTCTGCATGAGTGCACATCTTTTCCGAAACTTGTCAACAAAGCCATCAGTGCTGAAACTGGTCAGACAGACTATGACGCAACACGCAAGCATGGACGTGACATGGGTTCCTCATCCGGTGCTGGTCCTCAGAAGCGCCGCGTGTGGGTACCCAACATCGCCTTGCCACCCAGGTTCACACCGAGGCCATCTTTCCAGGCGCCTCGCCCCGCTCAACAGTCTGCTCCAGCTAAGCCCTATGGGGGTCCAACCAATAATGCTCCTCCACGTACCAGTTCCGTGACTTGTTTCAAGTGTGGGGAATCTGGTCATTATATGCGTGAGTGTCCCCAGACCAACCCCAATCAATCTGCTAAAGCTGTTGGCCGTGGCAAGCCGACAGGGAAAGTATTCCATGCTAAACCGGTCACCGCTTCACGTGGCCATGTCAACTGTGTCTCTGCCGAAGAAGCTCAAGAAGATCCCAACGTCGTTCTCGGTACGCTTCTTGTTAATTGCCACCCGGCATCTGTTCTTTTCGATACCGGAGCCTCTCATTCTTTTATATCTGAAAATTATGCTCGTTTGCATAACGTTGCATTCTGTGACTTGCCATCCTCTATGGTAATTCAAACTCCGGGATCCAAATGGCAAACTTCTAGAGTAAGCCATGGAAATGAAATCCAAGTCGACAGACTTGTTTTTCTCGCATCTTTGATAGCCCTTAAATCTTCATATATTAATATCATTTTGGGTATGGACTGGATGTCAGCTCATCAAGCCAAAATTGATTGCTTCTCTAGGACTGTTCAACTCACCCATCCTTCGGGAAAGATAGTCAATGTCTTGACCCGAATAGCCAAGCGACAATTATATTCTCTTAACGCCAGCCCTTTACCAGACCTTGAGGACGTTCCGGTAGTCCGTGACTTCCCGGATGTCTTTCCAGAGGAATTGCCAGGTGTTCCACCTGATAGGGATGTTGAGTTTGTAATAGACCTCATCCCCGGAACCGTTCCGATTGCTAGAAGACCTTATAAGATGGCACCCCTAGAACTAGCCGAGCTTAAGAAACAACTCGATGAATCCTTGAAAAAGGGCTTCATCCGCCCTAGTTCATCTCCATGGGCTTGCCCCGTCCTATTCGTTAAGAAGAAGGATGGTACGGACCGGATGGTTGTAGATTACCGACCTGTCAATTTGGTCACGATCAAGAACAAATATCCACTTCCCAGGATCAACGACCTGTATGATCAGCTCGCTGGATCTTCAGTCTTCTCTAAGATGAATTTGAGGTTGGGCTACCATCAAATCAAAATCAGAAACGGGGACATTCCTAAAACGGCCTTTGTTACTCGTTATGGCCAATACGAGTACACCGTCATGTCTTTCGGTTTAACCAACGCTCCAGCCACCTTTTCTCGGTTAATGAACTCAATTTTCATGGAGTATTTGGATAAATTCGTCGTAGTTTATCTCGATGATATACTCATCTACTCCAAGAACGAGGAAGAACATGCCGAACATCTAAGACTAGTGTTGCAGAAACTTCGAGAGCATCGCCTTTATGCCAAATTTTCTAAATGTGAATTCTGGTTGCCAGAAGTGACCTATCTGGGTCATGTAATATCTGGTAAAGGTATTGCGGTTAACCCTGAGCGAGTTCAAGCCGTCCTTGATTGGACTCCACCCGAATCGGTCAAGCAAGTTCGGAGTTTTCTAGGCTTAGCGAGCTATTGCCGTCGCTTTGTCGAGAACTTCTCCAAAGTTGCTAAACCTCTAACCGAACTCCTCAAGAAAGATAAGAAGTTCGAATGGACTCCACAATGTGAGCACAGTTTTCAGGAACTGAAAAGACGCCTGACCTCTGCTCCCGTACTGGTACCGCCAGACTTCTCCAAGGACTTCGTTATCTACTGCGACGCCTCGCGACAAGGACTAGGTTGCATTCTTATGCAAGATCGACACGTAATTGCTTATGCTTCACGGCAATTGCACCCACATGAGGAGAATTATCCTACTCATGATCTAGAACTTGCAGCCGTAGTCTATGCACTTAAGACCTGGCGACATTACCTCCTCGGTAATCGTTGCGAAATATTCACTGATCACCAAAGTCTGAAGTACATTTTCACCCAGCCGGATTTGAATCTCAGACAGAGACGTTGGGTTGAATTGATCACAGACTTCGACTTAGGAATAACCTATACCCCAGGGAAAGCCAACGTCATGGCTGATGCGCTAAGTCGTAAATCTTATTGTAACAACCTGATGTTACAACAAAGTCAACCGTTTCTCCATGAGGAATTTCGAAAGCTTAACCTTCACATTGTTCCTCAAGGTTTTCTCTCCACCTTGGTGGCAAAACCTACTCTTACGGATCAAATCATCGCTGCCCAAAAGCGAGATAAGGGAATATCTAAAATCAAAGAGAACATTGCTAGCGGAGGTGCTAGTTGTTTCTCCACAAATGATCATGGTGTTGTGTACTTTGAGAATCGTCTAGTGGTTCCCAAGAACCAGCATCTGCGGCAGTTGATCCTTAAGGAGGCCCATGAATCTCCTCTCACTATTCATCCCGGTAGTACTAAGATGTATCAGGACCTACGCCAGAGGTTCTGGTGGACTAGGATGAAGAGATAAATTGCTCAGTATATTGCAAATTGCGACGTCTGTCGTCGTGTAAAAGCAGAGCATCAACGACCTGCTGGCACCCTTCAACCCTTAGCTATTCCTGAATGGAAATGGGATAAAATTAGTATGGATTTCATTACCGGTTTTCCCAGGACCAAGAGAGGGAATAATGCTATTTTCGTCGTGGTCGATCGTCTTTCCAAAGTAGCTCATTTCCTACCTGTTCGTGAGAGTATAACCGCTAGCCAACTGGCAGATTTATACATCTCCCGGATAGTGTCTCTCCATGGTGTTCCTTTGGAAATCAATTCGGATCGAGGAAGTCTTTTCACCTCTCGATTTTGGGAAAGTTTCCAAAATGCTATGGGAACCCGTCTCTCCTTTAGCACCGCTTTCCACCCTCAGTCAAGTGGTCAAGTGGAACGCGTCAACCAAATTCTAGAAGACATGCTTCGAGCCTCCGTTATCTCTTTCGGAATGGACTGGGAGAAGTGCCTTCCATTTGCCGAATTCGCTTACAACAACAGCTATCAATCTAGCTTGGGTAAAGCCCCTTTTGAAGTTCTCTATGGACGACGATGTCGAACACCCCTTAACTGGTCAGAGACCGGGGAAAGACAATTCTTTGGCCCGGATATGATTCAGGAAGCAGAAGAACAAGTTCGTATCGTTCGTGAAAAGTTGAAAACAGCCCAATCCCGTCAAAAGAGTCAATATGACCGAAAACATAAGGCTATGACTTTCGAGGTTGATGAGAAGGCTTACCTTCGGGTCACCCCTCTGAAGGGAACCCATCGTTTCGGTATCAAAGGCAAATTGGCTCCTCGTTACATTGGACCTTTTCGCATTCTTGCCAAACGAGGAGAAGTTGCCTACCAATTGGAACTACCTCCGCACCTCTCCAGAGTTCACGATGTCTTCCACGTTTCTCAACTCAGACGTTGCTTCTCGGATCCTATCCGTGAAGTGGACCACGAAACGCTTGATCTCCAAGATAATCTTACATATCGAGAGTACCCCATTCGCATCCTCGATCAAACCGAACGTACCACGCGACGTCATAATATCAAGTTTCTCAAGGTTCAATGGTCGCATCACTCTGAAGATGAAGCAACTTGGGAAAGGGAGGATCGTCTTCGACTCGAATATCCCGCCTTCTTCTCGGAGGAACCCAAATCTCAGGACGAGATTCTTTTGAGTGGGGGTGAGTTGTCACACCCTAGCTAGTCATGCATTAGAGTGTTGCATCATGTTTACTCTTTCATCAGAAACTTGAAATGGGGATGACAGAACCCCCAGTCCCCTCTGAAACCAACTAGGGTTACTAAAATAATTTTTCAATGAACCTGAAATGCCCTTCTAAAATGTCCATCATTTTAGCCTTGGTTCAGAACCTCTGATAAAAGTGGTGCACATTTTTCTAGGCCATCCTAGGGTTTTTGAATTAAATCATAACTATTTGAATTTGGGCATTTAAAATAATATAAAATATTTAAATGCTCAAATATCTCCAAACTAAAATGTTTCATGTTGGAAATAATCCAACTATGGACCAGGAGTAGTTTGGTGAATTTTGGAGTTGCCTAGGTATTTTAATTAATTCAACACAGTTGCAGAAGTATTAAATAAAACAGAAAACAGAAAATAAATAGAAGGGGGGAAAAACCTACCTGGGCTCCTCCACTGTGCGGCCCAGCCAGCTGGCTGGCCCAGCCAGCCCAGCCCACCTCCCTCCTCCGTCGTCTTCGTCCAGACAGAGGGAGGGGAGTGTGGCCGGCGCGCGCGCGCGCCACCGCGCCACGCCACCTGCTCGCCTGCTTGCCTGGCCTCCCCTCCTCGCTCGACGCCCTGGACGACGCCACGCCTCTCCCCCTACTCTCGCTCACTCTCCCCCGTTTCTCCCTCGCTCTCTCTCGCTCTCGGCCGAAGCACACCGTCGCCGCCGTTCGCCGTAGCCACTGTCTCCGGCCACCCCTCGCTCCCCCGAGTAGCTCAGAAGCTCCGCCACAACTCCCTCTTCCTCCCCACCGCTCCACGAGTCCCCGGAAGCCCTGCATCGCCGCCACGTCGCCGTTCCCCTCTTCGGGCTCCGACCACCGTCGTCGACGAATTCGCCGTCTCCAGCGCGTCCCCGAGCCCGCTTCGACGCCCACTGCAACCGCGGTGAGCTACGCCACCGTTTCCCCCTCTTCTCCCCCTCGTTCCCTCACCGTAGCCTCCTTCCCACCACGGCCGAACCTCCGCCGTTGCCGAGCTCGCCGTCGACGCAGCTCCGGTGACCATTTGGTCACCCCGACGAGTCCAACGCGTTCACAGAACCCAGTAGAGCATCCCTAGCGCCTCACTTTGCTCGACTTCGAGCTCCAGCACCGTTCCCGTGCACGACCGAACCCCGGCGGCCGCAACCGAGCTCACCGCCGTCAACTCCGGCCACCCCGACCCCAACGGACTCCGCCAAGAGCCGCGGGTCGTCCTCAGCTTCACTCCGGTGATCTCCGCGGTCCATTTGGTGGCCGAAACGACCAAAACCACTATCGCCGCCGCACTGTTGGTCGCCGCCGGCCAGAACTCCGGCGAGCTGACGTGGCCTAGTTAATTAGCCACTAAACCACCACCTACAGACGCTGACAAGTGGGCCCAGGGCTTAGTCAAAGCTAACCAGCCCGGGGTCAACGCGGGATTAGCCCCTGTGACACTGACGTGTGGACCCCACACGTCAGGTTTGACCCGAGCCAGCCCCGTTGACCTGCTGATGTCACTGTGATGTCAGGCTGACGCAGTAAATGATATTTCTGGATTTAAATTAAATCAGGAAATTCCAGAATATTATTTAAACTTCAAAAATTCATAACTTTTATTCTGTAACTCCAAATTGGACAAATTATATATGAAAAATGATCAGAAAAATCCAATCTATCCATCTGTACTATTTTCATGCATGATCAAACAAGTTAAATTGATGTTTTAATCAGAATAAGAAAAGGCACTTTAAAAGGCCATATTTGAATTTGAAATTTGAATCTTTGATTCAAATTTGCTCAAACCCTACTGGCTTTAGTTGCATTAGCCCAACACACTCATATTGCCATGTTCCATGCATGCATCATATTGTTGCATATTGTTTGGTAATGTTGTGTATCGGTATCCTTTGCGACAGGATCTGTTCCCGAGGAGTACCGTGATTACCCTAGCGAAGAACCGTATCCGTGCAACGAACCATCAGGCAAGCAACCAACCATTTGATCATATCGATACAATCCCATGTTCTCGCTCCTGCTCTCTTTTACTGCATTAAGACAACGCGATTCAAACTGCTGTGTGCTACAGTAGCTGAACCCATTTCCTCTGCATGACCTGTCATTGCCACAGTAACTAGATGAAACCCACTAGCATGTGTAGGAGTTGATTGAGCCCTATGTATGTGTTGTTCCTACCTTGCTATGCCTGCTATGCTTAGAGTCGTGTCAGGTCTGGTTCATCTGGGTGATGGGCTAGAGTGAAATGATTATGTCGGTAATGAGAGTGGTGTGGTGAACACGATTTGGTAAAGGTATCGATGAGAGGCCATGTAGGAGTACATGGTGGGTTGTTTCATTGAAGCCGACCTTAGGCACTGAGATCTGTATGTGTGATTTAAGAATCAGCTACTACCATACATTGGGCCCTGAAATATGACCCCGCTCGACTTCTTATTCACCTTAGCTCTCTGTCCAGGAGTTGCAAGTAGTTTCTGGTGTTTGTAGCCTACTGGAGGCCGTGGACAGCGCTGACCGTAGGGGTGGGCTGTGATGCGGTAGGTACGTGGCATGGTGTACCGAATACCCGTTAGGTATCTCGGGAACCCTGTTCACATCATTCGGGGCCGTATGGGAAACCTCGGCCGGACTCCCTGCGGATGGAACCTGAATAGGCGATAAACCTGGACTAGAGGCTTAAGTGTTTAGGTAGGTCGTGGTCTACACCCACGTCGGCTTTCGCTTGAAGTCTGCCGAGCACATGTCGTGTGCAGACGCTAAGTGGTGGAAACATGTATGAAGAAGTACACCCCTGCAGGGTTAACATGATCTATTCGAATAGCCGCGTCCGCGGTAAAGGACTACTTGGTTGCCTATACAGTTCATAGACAAGTAAATGGAAACTGTTAAAAGCCTCAAGACAAGTGTGAGTGCCGAGGATGGCTCTTCCGTAGGAAGACGGAGGTGGATCCTCGGTAGTGTATTGAAGTGGTGAATAGTGGACTCGTGTGCGCAAAACTATTTCAAATGGAGTATCGTAGGATAGTCTAGCCAAGAGTCAAAGCTGGCTTACTGCAATAACTCCACCGACCCTTCTTGATACTATGCATGTATGTAGGATCTGATGTAAGTCTTGCTGAGTACCTTTGTACTCATGTTGCTATAATCCACATTTTTACAGAAGACGCTGCAACCCCTTCTGATGGGTTCTATGTAGACGTTGACATCAACGAGTAGGCTAAAGACCCAGGTGGTGACCCTGAGCTTGTGATGGACCACATAGTATAGTTAGGCTTCCAAGCCTCTTTTATTTTACTAGTTGTCTGTACTCAGACAAATTACTTCCGCTGTTGGCTTGTATGACTGTATGACTTGTATGTTGGGTCGTGAGACCCGTACCTGTGTGAATGATATGTATGGCTCCCTGAGCCTTAAATAAAGTACTTGTGTCATAGAGTCATGTTGTGATGCTCCGTTGTATTTACACATATCGAGCATATTGTGTGTATGATTGAAATGCTTGGTATGTGTGGGATCTGACTATCTAGTTGTTTATCTTTAGTAGCCTCTCTTACCGGGAAATGTCTCCTAGTGTTACCGCTGAGCCATGGTAGCTTGCTACTGCTCTGGAACACTTAGGCTGGCCGGCATGTGTCCTTCTTCGTTCCTGTGTCTGTCCCTTCGGGGAAATGTCACGCTTTGAGTACCGGAGTCCTGTTAGCCCGCTACAGCCCGGTTTACCGGAGTCCTGCTAGCCCAGTGCTACAGCCCGGACCCACTTGCTGATGACCGACACGTTCGAAGCTGGGTCATGGATGCCTGTCCCTGTAAGTCTGTGCCACTTTGGGTTTACGACTAGTCATGTCAGCCCGGGCTCTTTATCATATGGATGCTAGCGACACTATCATATACGTGAGCCAAAAGGCGCAAACGGTCCCGGGCAAAGGTAAGGCGACACCCGTGGGAATACCGTGCGTGAGGCCGCAAAGTGATATGAAGTGTTACCGGCTAGATCGATGTGACATCGAGTCGGGGTCCTGACATGATGGCATGGGTCATTTTGGTCAAATGACCTAAATGCCCCATTCCCTCAGCTAATTTAACCTCGAGGTCCTTGTTTTTTTATATTTTTTATATTTTTTAACACATGTTAAAGAAGGTCTACCGCATTACTTTTTGACAATGTGCGATACATGGAATACAGTTGATCCATCTGTCCTATTTGTGATGGAATAGGCCGTGTGTGTTGTGGGAAAACGCTTGCTAGTATTCAACGATTTGGGATTCATGAATTCATCACCGACGGGTTCCCTAGTGTGGTCTGTGTTCATCTGATCATCATCTACTTCTTGTGCTAGCTCAATGCTAAGTTTCCATTAATTGATGGTGTTTTATGAACACGCCACCATTTCCCGCTATTTCCTCACCTGTTTCCCACCACCCTGCTATATTGCACATAGGGGGCATGCGACGCATGGAGGCGACAAGCGCAGCCTGTAGCACATCCACCTTTTCCAAGCATGCCAACCCACCAAAGCGTGACCTCTGCCATCGACCTCATTGACGAGGAAAACGAGCAGGCGCCATAGCCCAACGAGGCCGTGGCGCTCCCCGGCAACGCGATGGATGACACCGTGATTCGCGTCATCGCCAGGGTTGAGCAGACCTTTGGCGCATGGCGCTTAAGCGCCGACAGGCTGCAACTCGCTGCACAACATGATCGATGGCGCGCCGCAGAGCAAGCTAGGAACATCTGCGTCGATAGGCTACGGCTCACTTCATGGCGAGACCGCTGGAGCACCGCAAGGCGAGAGGCACGACATGCCGCACAACAAGAGCGGATCAAGCGGCGCTTGACTACTGTCGACACGGCACCACAGCTGGGTACATGTCCCAATAGTACTCCCATTCCTTGCTAGGAGTGGGCAGAGGCCCTCAGTGCCGTACTTGTACCAGAGGCCGGCCGCGCCGTACTTGCACCGGACGCCCGTTGTGCCGTTCGCATGGGTGTTGTCGTTCGCCTTGTCCACGCCCCACTGGATGCCAACGCGCTGGTCCGTAGGCTCGACCGCCTCCTTGGCCCAGGTGTCCACCTTGGTGCAGTAGAGGAACATGCCCGTCGCATCCTCGAGCTGGGGATCTCCGATGAAATAGCCAACTTGGAGCTCGAGATCACGCTCCAGATGTACCGCGAGCATGTCAACTGCTTGGACGAACGCCTGCACAAGTTTAGGTAGAGCCAAGAGCTACCCTAGGCATGCGCTGCTGGTCATGGTCTCATGGACGCGTTTTATTTTGAGAAGTCATTTCGACGTGGATAGCTATGTATTCACAGCAATCATAGTATTGCTCTGTTTATTGCTCTGTTTCGATGTGTGTACTCTATTTTCCATTCTTATATGTTCTGTTTCAATGTGTATATACACTTTCCATTCTGTATATGTGGATGATAACAACTAGATTCAAATTCAGCTAGTATGATCACACACGGATTTTGGCTATTATGTTCATACACGGATTTTGCTGCGGGAATTGTGTGTAATTAAAACTACAATACTCATAAATTCCGGTGACTAGCATTTGTACTGTCCCCGTCGATCTATATTCCGGCCGCCAATAAATACTACCTTGATCACGTCGTCCGCCTGCATTCTCATCTACATCCTCCCCTCGCTCGCCATCTCTGTCTCTCTCTCAAATCTCTGCCATGGCGCCGCAGTCTGCCCACACGCCGACGAGGAGTCGCTGCCCCTCGAGGACGCTCACTCGATTAGCAGTGACGAGGACCCCTACGCGCCACGTGACGACATTGCGCCGTACCACCCAACTTTGGATTGGTTTTGTGGCCAGTACAATCTTTGTCTGTGGAAGTCGCTGCCGCCAGCTGAGAAAGCCAGGAAGGTGGTGTTCAAGAAGGAGATGGCGGAGGAGGAAGCCAGGTACCAGGCGGCCTGTGAAGCCCGTGATGCCTCCTGTAAAAAGGAGGCGGCGGAGCTTTGGGGGCAGGCGCGTCGTCGTGCAGAGGAGGTGTACGAAGATGGGTACTTCGCGAGGAAGGTCATTCGCGCTGGGCGCCTTGTCGCTGCGTGGAGGTGGCCTGATAAGCTCCATCGTGCCACTGATGAGGAGCTCCGGTGGGCGACGAAGTGGCAAGATCGACTGCGCGTGTCTGCCAGCAAGAGGCAGATCGGTACGTCAAGCGCTGCGAGGTGGAGGAGTCGAAGTACTGCCTCTGCACTGGGAATATGTCGCGCACCCGGGAGCTGCTGGCGAGGGGCTACCGGAATACTGGCCCCAGGAGGGATTATTAGTTTTAGTATTGATTGTTTTCAATTTTATGCATTTTACCTAGTAGTTAAGTATCACTACATATATGTGATGATATTATATATATATATATTGTGATGATCCCCGCCATTCACCTACCAAACCTCGAGCCGCGAGATAGACTGCCAATTGTGAGGGGGGCAATTGTCTTGCCAGATCTTTACATTTTCTTTTTTGAACACCAGATATTTACATCGTCTGATGATTTTTTAACTCGCACACAAGTACACAAAATATGATTTTTCAAACCGTTTTGGTTAGGCGTTGCATGTAGATGTAGTTCAAATTTGAATTACGGTCATTAAATGGTTAGAAAATCACTTAAATGTCTTTAAAAGTTCAAATGACGCCTAAAAATTTCCAAATTTTCACATGACAGTTGTATTAGTGCACCTTAAACATAGGAAACAATTTGAAGGCTGTTAGAGGAAGCTATCTCCCGTCCCTCAGCAAACATGCATTGTTCCCTCTCGGAACCATGAACCTTCTAGTGAGTTGCTCCGGTTTGTGAGGGGTGTGTCCAAACTTTCGTCAAACCGGCCAATTTTTTTTACCATATCATCTTGGTGGCATGACATTAAATCAAGCAAGGTTTCATGTTTTTCTGATCATTTTTTAATTTTTTATAATTAAAATGCCATGGCATGCACTCCATGCATGTGCCCATGCCTTGACACCAATATGTTTGAAATTTCCTTATAATTTACTGCACATGGAATTAATTCACACACACGTACACAAAAATATTATTTTTCAAACCGTTTTTGCTAGGCGTTGCATATACATGTAGTTCAAATTTGAATTATGGTCATTAAATGGTTAGGAAATCACTTAAATATCTTTAGAAGGTTAAATGACTCGTATAATTTACCAAATTTTCACAGGACAGTTGCATGTTAAACGTAAGGAAAATTTGAAGGGCGTAAGAGGAAGCTATCTCCTGTTCATCATCAGACATGCATTGTTCCCTCTCAGAACCACGAACCATCTAGAGAGTTGCTCCGGTTTGTGAGGGGCATGTGTCCAAATGTTCGTCAAACATGCCAATTTCTTTACCACATCATCTTGGTGGCATGACATTACACCAACCAAGGTTTCATGTGTTTCTGATCATTTTTCTATTTTTTGAATTAAAATGCCATGTCACGCCATGCATACGTATGCATGTGTCCATATCGTGAGACCAATATGTTTGAAAATTCCTTCTAATTTAGTGCACATGGAATTAACTCGCAGACAAGTACAAAAATATGATTTTTCAAACCGTTTTGGTTAGGCGTTGCGTGTAGATGTAGTTCAAATTTGAATTACGGTCATTAAATGGTTAGAAAATCACTTAAATGTCTTTAAAAGGTTAAATCACCCCTAGAATTTTCCAAAATTTCACATTACAGTTGTAGTAGGGCACGTTAGACGTAGAAAAACTTCAAGGCATTAAGAGGAAGCTATCTCCCGTTCGTCATCAAACATGCATTGCTACCTCTCGGAACCACGAACCTTCTAGTGAGTTGCTCCGGTTTGTGAGGGGTGTGTGTCCAAACTTTTGTCAAACATGCCAATTTCTATACCACATCATCTTGGTGGATGACATTAAATCAAGCAAGGTTTCATGTTTTTCTAATCATTTTTTTATTTTTTGGAATGAAAATGCCGTGGCGTGCACTCCATTAATGTGACCATGCCTTGACACCAATATGTTTGGAAATTCCTTCTAATTTACTGCACATGTAATTAACTCGTGCACAAGAACACAAAAATAAGATTTTTCAAACCGTTATGGTTAGGCGCTCCATGTAGATGTACTTCAAATTTGAATTACGGTCGTTAAATGGTTAGAACATCATTTAAATGTCTTTAAAATGTCAAATGGCCCCTAAAATTTACCAAATTTTCACATGACAGTTGCATTAGTGCACATTAAACATAGGAAAAACTTTGAAGCCGTAAGAGGAAGCTATCTCCCATTCGTCATCAAAACTGCATTGTTCCCTCTCGGAACCTCGAACCTTCTAGCGAGTTGCTCCGTTTTGTGAGGGGTGTGTGTCCAAACATTCGTCAAACATGCCTATTTCTTTACCACATCATCTTGGTGGCATGACATTACATCAACCAAGGTTTCATGTGTTTCTGATATATTTTTGGAATTAAAATGTCATGCCACTCCACGCATACATATTCATGCATATGTGTCAATGTTGTGATACAAATATGTTTGAAAATTCCTTCTAGTGTACTACACATGTAATTAACTCGCACACAAGTACGCAAATATGATTTTTCAAACCGTTTTTCTTAGGCGTTGCATGTAGACGTAGTTCAAATTTGAATTACGGTCATTAAATGGCTAGAAAATCACTTAAATGTCTTTAAAAGGTCAGATGACCCGTAGAATTTTCAAAAAATTCACATTATAGTTGTAGTAGTGTATCTTAGACGTAGAAAAAAATTTGAAGGCCGTCAGAGGTAGCTATCTCCCGTTCGTCATCAAAGATGCATTGTTCCCTCTCGGAACCACGAATCTTCTAGTGAGTTGCTCTGGTTTGTGAGGGGTGTGTGTCCAAACTTTCGTCAAACAGGCCACTTTTTTTACCACATCATCTTGGTGGCATGATATTAAATCAAGCAACGTTTCATGTTTTTCTGATCATTTTTTAATTTTTGGAATTAAAATGCCATGGCATGCACTCCATGCATGTGCCCATGCCTTGACACCAATATATTTGAAATTTCCTTATAATTTACTGCACATGGAATTAATTCGCACACAAGTACAAAAAATATGGGTTAGGTGTTGCATGTAGATGTAGTTCAAATTTGAATTATGGTCATTAAATGGTTAGAAAATCACATAAATGTCTTTAGAAGGTCAAATGACCCCTAAAATTACCAAATTTTCATAGGACATTTGCATGTTAGACGTAGGAAAAAATGAAGGCCGTAAGAGGAAGCAATCTCCCGTTCATCATCAAACATGCATTGTTCCCTCTCGGAACCACGAACCTTCTAGCGAGTTGCTCCGGTTTGTGAGGGGCATGTGTCCAAATGTTCATCAAACATGCCAATTTCTTTACCACATCATCTTGGTGGCATCACATTACATCAACCAAAGTTTCATGTGCTTCTGATCATTTTTCTGTTTTTTTGAATTAAAATGCCATGTCGCTCCATCCATACGTATGCATGTGTCCGTGTCGTGAGACCAATATGTTTGAAAGTTCCTTCTATTTACTACACATGGAATTAACTCGCACACAAGTACACATATATGATTTTTCAAACCGTTTTGGTTAGGCGTTGCATGTAGATGTAGTTCAAATATGAATTACGGTCATTAAATGGTTAGAAAATCACTCAAATGTCTTTAAAAGGTCAAATGACCCCTAGAATTTTCCAAAATTTCACATTACAGTTGTAGTAGTTCACGTTAGACATAGAAAATTTTGAAGGCCATAAGAGGAAGCTATCTCCCGTTCATCATCAAACATGCATTGTTACCTCTCGTTACCACGAAATTTCTAGTGAGTTATTCCGGTTTGTGAGGGGTGTGAGGGAGTCCTGGATTAGGGCGTATCCGGACAGTCGGATTACATCCTTTGGCCGGACTGTTGGACTATGAAGATACAAGACTGAAGACTTCATCTCGTGTCCGGATGAGACTCTACTTGGCGTGGAAGGCAATCTAGGCTATATGGATATGTATATCTCCTCCTTTGTAACCGACCTTATGTAACCCTAGCCCCCTCCGGTGTCTATATAAACCGGAGGGTTTTAGTCCGTAGGACAACAGACAATCATACCATAGGCTAGCTTTTAGGGTTTAGCCTCTCCGATCTCGTGGTAGATCAACTCTTGTAATACTAATATCATCAAGAATAAATCAAGCAGGACGTAGGGTTTTACCTCCATCAAGAGGGCCCGAACCTGGGTAAAACATCGTGTCCCCTGCCTCGTCTTACCATCCGCCTTAGACACACAGTTCGGGACCCCCTACCCGTGATCCGCCGGTTTTGACACCGACATTGGTGCTTTCATTGAGAGTTCCTCTATGATGTCACTATAAGGAAGGATGCCTCATCTCGTTGTTAAAAACAAAATTACTGCCGGGGGAGCTCTAGTTGTCGGCCAAACTCTCCGGCTAGGCAGTTTCGTCATGACCGCCTGTTCGGCCGCTGCACCGACGATGACTTCTCGGGTCATCGAAAACAGCCTCCACGTCGGCTCGGAATTCACCAAGCAGATGGATCCAATGGAGCTCTCCTCCCTAAACGAACTCTTGGATCGCATCGCCGCTTTGGGAGTCTCTATGGACTATGATCAGATTGGGCTTAAACCCGATTCAAGGGAGATTAACTCTCCACCGGTCACCCATCATGTTGCGGTGGTGGAGGAACAATGCTGCGATTCTCCCTCTATCTTGAAGACTAACTATATCGGAACTCCTGAGCTCTCTGAGCTGGATACCTGTTTACGGGAGGACATCACCTAAACCCTGAACCTAGAGTCAGGCAGCAGGCCAGACTCATCGAGCAACATACCAGAATCCGAACTTCCAAGATCGGAAACCCCTCGGCCCCTGGGTCTCAGATCGGGTAGGGGTCCGGACTCAAATCCACCCACCCACCCAGACATAAACGATCTTTCCCACATCAGGCAAGAGCGCCATGAAACAGTACATCATTATTGGGCCAGATTCCTCCTTGTGATGAACAAGGTTAAGGACTGCCGCGAGGAAGACGTAGTCTCACTTTTCTGCAATAACTGCACGGACAAGGGAATCCTTAACACCATAAGTCGCCATGACATATCACGCTTCGCCGACTTGGCGTCCATAGTACGAAAGTAATGTGCGATGGAAAGTGCCCGGAAAACCGAAACAAAAATTTGGGATAATCCGGCTCCGTATATGCACCCAGTCCGAGGTAAAAGGGTGCACTATCATAAGACACCCGAGTTCATTACAAAGAAGCAAAAACCCTCTAGAGAGCACGGAACCGTATTGGAGGGATGGCTTAACGGGCCCTGCAAAATTCATAGCACAGCGGATACAATACCAACGCACATCCTTAGAGCATGTTGGATACTCCGGCAGGTGGCCAAAAGTGCTCAGGATCTTCTTGTCCCAAATGTCACAGAGCACCATCCCTTGGATAACAATACGGTGTTAACAGTCTTTGAGACCTTCGCGTCAAATAATAGGCACAAGCGAACACTCCGTAGCATGGCCGAAATCTGGCATGTAGCAGCAATAAATCCATGGAGTGACACGGCTATTACCTTAAATGCCACTGACGAACCTAAATTCCGAATAGCCCGAGCACCAGCCGCACTGGTCCGCAGTGAAATCGTGGACGGCTTTCGACTCACCAAAGTACTCATGGACGGTGGCAGTGGATTAAACCTCATTTATGAGGAAACTCTTCAAAAAAATGGAAATAGACTGGAACCGCATTGAGCAAAGTAGCACAACCTTCAGAGGAATCATACCCAGTCGGGAACCACGATGCGCTGGGAAAATCACACTAGATGTGGTATTCGGTACGCCAGAGAACTATAGGTCTGAAGAAATTACATTTCAAGTGGCCCCGTTCAGCACTGGATACCACGCCCTTTTAGGACGTGAGGCATTCACGATCTTCCAAGCCGTACCCCATTATGGTACATGAAGCTCAAAATGCCCGGGCCCAACGGAATCATCACTCTCGCCAGTGATCCCGACACAGCACTCCGCGCCAAAAACAAACAGCCGCACTAGCCCTCGAGGCATTATCCGAAGCCCTCTCGGCCGAGGAATTAACCACGCTACGCTCCAAAGTGGATAGGGACGATGTGATACTCGACAAGAGATCCAAGTCCACCTCTTTTAAACCAGCGGATGAAATAGTCAAATTCCACGTCCACCCAACGGACCCTACAAAACAGCCTCCATCGAGGCACAGTTAAACCCCGCCGTGGACGCCGCACTACGAGAGTTCCTGCGTGAGAATTGGGACATATTCACCTGGCATCCCTCAGACATGCCAGGAATCCCACGCAGGCTGGCCGAGCATAGCCTCAATATCCTAAAGGGATTCAAGCCGGTCAAGCAAGCTCTTCCGCGTTTCTCCGTACCTAAGAGACAAGCCATGGGAGAGGAACTAGCCAAGTTATTGGACGCCGGATTCATCAGAGAAATAAAACACCCGGACTGGCTGGCAAACCTCGTGATGGTACCAAAGAAGGATAAATCCTGGCGCATTTGTGTCGATTTCAAGGACCTAAATAAAGCTTGCCCAAAGGATCCCTTCCCCCTCCCCCGCATCGATCAAATTATTGGTGCTACCACATGACACGAGTCATTGTGTTTCCTTGACGCATACTCCGGTTACCACCAAATCAAGATGGCGGAGTCCAACCAAGCCGCAATGGCATTCATCACACCATACGGTCCCTTCTGTTTCAACACAATGCCTTTTGGGCTCAAAAACGCCGGCGCAAGATATCAGCGCATGATTCAGACATGTTTGAAGAAACAAATCGGCAAAACTGTAGAGGCATACGTAGATGATGTGGTCGTCGAAACCAAGCACGTCGACTCTCTGATAGACGACTTGAGGCTCACATTCGACAACCTCCGAACATACGACATCAAGCTCAATCCGAAAAATGCGTTTTCAGCGTACCAGCCGGAAAGCTCATGGGTTTCATTGTCTCTAGTAGAGGTATTGAAGCTAATCAGGCCAAAATCCGAGCTTTGACATAGTTGGCTACCCAAACAGATCCAGAAGTTAACTAGATGTGTGGCGGCTCTAAGCCGCTTTATCTCCTGCTTAGGAGAAAAGGTATTACCCCTTTATCGCCTCCTTCGGCGCACCGAGCACTTTGAGTGGATGGACGCTGCCACAGCCGGATTGGAAGAAATAAAAGCCATACTGGCAACCAACCCAATCCTGGCCGCGCCAAACATCGGCGAACCAATGCTATTATACATTGCGGCAACTCATCAAGTTGTAAGCATAGTGCTCGTCGTAGAATGAGAAGCGGACGGACATAAATTCCCTCTTCAAATGCCGGTATATTATGTATCCACTGTCCTCGCTCCATGAATTACCAAAAGATAGCCTATGCGGTATTCATGGCATCCCGGAAACTGTGACACTACTTTCAAGAATGTTCGATTTGCCTCGGAGGTGCCACTCATTGATATTATAAACAACCGCGATGCCACGGGCTGGATTGCCAAATGGACCATTGAGCTCCTCTCGTTCGACATAACATACAAACCTCGGCGAGCCATTAAATCGCAAGTATTGGCCGACTTTGTCGCCGAATGGACGGAAGTCGAACTCCCTAAAGAGTACGGCACATACTCCAATTGGATTATGCACTTCGACGGCTCAAAAATGCTGGCTGGACTGGGGGCTGGCATCGTCCTAGTGTCGCCAACCGGAAATATAGTTCAATACGTACTGCAGATACTGTATACAGACTCCAACAATGCAGCCGAATACGAAGCCCTGTTACATGGTCTTCGGATGGCAGTTTCCATGGGCATTCAGCGCCTGGAGGTGCATGGGGATTCGAACCTCACAACATCCCAAATAAATGGAGACTTTGATGCCAAGGATCCGAAGATGGCGGCCTATCATAACACCGTCCTAAAGATGTGAGCTCGGTTCGAGGGGCTCGAATTTCACCATGTGGCTCGGTAAAACAATCAGGCGGCGGATATCCATGCCCGCATCGGCGCAAAACGGGATGCGATCCCCCCCCCCCAACATCTTTTTTAGATAGGTTGCTTAATCCATCCGTGGTATGGGAGGGGGACACTGGCAATATTAGTCCGGACCCGGCCACAACACTCGATACCGAACACCCTGACATAATCGGAGGCTCTGATGCCGAAACAACACCTTCAGCCCATGTAATAATGGCCATCATAGCCCCTTGGACAGAACCATTCCGGGCCTACCTAACTAGGCAGAAACTTCCGGAGGATCAAAATGAGGCACGCTGCATAGTGCGGCGATCTAAGGCCTACAGGGTCCATGAGGGAGAACTGTATAAAAAAGCACTACCGGAGTCCTTCAAAGGTGCATCTCCAAAGAGGAAGGGCGGAACCTTTTGGCAGAAATTCACACCGGACTCGGCGGTCACCACGCCGCAGCCCGGGCTCTTGTAAGCAAGGCCTTTCGTACAGGATTCTATTGGCTGACGGCCCGGGCAGACGCATAGGACTTGGTCCAATGCTGCGCCAGTTGCCAGCTTTTTGCAAACCAAAGCCACATGCCACCCACCGCCCTCCAAACCATCCCCATTATGTGGCCCTTCACAGTCTGGGGGCTCGACATGGTTGGACCCCTTAAAGGGGGAACCCACAAGAAAAAAATACTTACTGGTCATGATGGATAAATTCACCAAATGGATAGAAGCCAAACCTGTTAAAACAGCTGAATCTGGACCGGTGATAGACTTCATATCCGGGGTCATACACTGTTATGGCGTCCCCCACAGCATCATCACTGACAACAGCACAAATTTCACGGCCGATGAGGTAAAACTCTGGTGCAGCAAAATGGGCATCAAGCTCGATTATGCTTTAGTCTATCACCCACAAACCAATGGCCAAGTTGAGCGAGCAAACGGTCTTATAATGAGCAGCATTAAACCCAGGTTAGTGCGGTCCTTAACGGAGTCTAACACGCACTGGGTAGAGGAGCTCGACTCCGTACTCTGGGGGCTACAGACCACGCTGAACCGTAGTACCGGATATACACGCTTCTTTATCGTGTACGGTGTAGAGGCAGTCTTGCCCTGTGACATAATTCATGACTCACCTCGAGTGTGCATGTACAAAGAAAGAGAATATGAGCTCGATCGGCAGGACAGTCTGGACACCCTAGAGGAGGAGTGCGACGTGGCAAAAGCCTGTTCCGCATTTTATCAGCAACAGGCTCGCAGATACCAAAGCAGAGAAGTACGGGCCAAAACTTATAACATTGTCGAATTAGTTATACGCTTGCCGGATAAGAAAAAGAACAAGCTCGAGCCCAAATGGGAGGGTCCCTTCATTATTGACCAAGTTCTGACCGGTGGAGCGTACCATTTGCGGGATGCATCGAATAATCGACTCGAGCCGAACCCATCGAACGCGGCCAGGCTCCGAAGATTCTACGCCTAGCGCTGGACTCTATGTTCTTCTCCTTCCTCTGTCCATTTTTTGCATATACATTATCTGTCTTATTTTTCTTTCTCTCTTTCTTTTATTCCTTCCATAGGCCTTCATGGGCCAACTTGTGCCTCGCTTGCACATTATAGATGCGCTAGCCGTGCTCATCATACCTGGGGGCTTCTTTCATAGAAGCGTAATTATTTATCTGGGCCTCGTGCCCTGCACATGTGTTATACTTCCACATGTACCTTTTTTCGCCATTATATGCATCGATATGACTTATGTTTTGGCCAAGCTGGGTTGCCTGGCTCTTGTATTTATGCCCTACGTTCCCGTTAATTCGGCTAGGGCATAAGGGGAGCACCTCTGCGATTGTTACTGCCGGGTCAGCCGGATGTGTACCTTAGGCTGGGTGATGCCGAAATCTAGAGCTCTTAAGGGAATATTCGGTCGGTGAACAAAAGATTATTTTTATTTATTTTCCATATGTGCCCCCAGATGTTTTTTCCTACGTTTCCTATCGTAGTCCGGACATGCACTTTAGGGCAAGCGTACCCAGGGAAAGGAACCCTTAACGGAACTATTCTCCCTGGAAGATGTTTCTTACTACCCTTGTAATATAACATAACTAGTTGGGCACTTGTATGTTCAAGCACTAATGACCCCTACGCCTGGTCTCCACGCATACCCCGGTTCTTATATAACTGAGCGGGTATTCCGATACACTCCAGACTATCGGGTCCCGAGGTTGAAGCGAAAAGGTCCGCCATGACAAATGATCTACAATCCGGCTAGAAGGCATTATACATGTCACTTTAATTACATAGTCATGCAGACTGACTAAATTCCTCTTCTATACCATCGAACAGGCGGTCTAGCCTACAATCCTATTGGGAATACTTTGCGGCAATTTCTACTTGCCCATAAACTAAGCTAACGGGGATCTCTTTTCTGTCGGGCCCCACAGGTCCGACCTCGACCATGTGATTTGGGTCAGCCTTGGTATACCGCGTCTTTACCATGGCCCAGGCTTCCCTGGCACCTTGACGGCAGGCCGATATCTTCCATAATCGGAAGCGCCGCCGTGCTCCCTTGAGCTTCTCGTAAGCTCTGCAACGCCTTCTGGCAGGGAGACGGATGGCCACAAGACCTAGGCAACACCTTGCATCACCTGCCGAACTTGTTCGTGTAGTTGTGAGAGCTCGGATAGAAGATCACCCGCAGACCTGGGCATTTCCTCCGTGGGACGACCCGTCAGCATACCTACAGACATAACGCTATTAGTTGGCTTCTTCGCCGAACTCCTTCAAAAGGATTCGTTCAAGCACTTACTGAAAATGTTGCGTCGAAGCCGGTTATTCCTCTTCTCGGAGTCTGCAAGCTGGGCTCGAACGTCTTTCAGTTCCATGCTCATCTTGTTATTGGCGTCTAGGAGATTGTTTTTCTCCCGCCTGACCTCAGTCAGCACGCGTTCGCCAGCCTCTAGCTATCGCATGACATGCTGGTCCTCCAGATTTTCTCCGGATTCATCTCTAACATCTATTGTTAGATCTGCAGCCACGCCGCACACTATATGGTAACCATCATTCTTTAAAGTAAATGTTACCAGCGGGGAACTTTTTCGGTTCCTTCAATGCGGCAACAGCGGCCCGCAGTTGGGTCTTGCATTCCTCCAGCTCCTGTGACAGCCTGGTATTCTTCTCTGTAAGAACCTTCACAATAAAGATGATCCTTAAATCAGTTCTGCTAACTGTTTCAAGTCTCAGGGGCTACTGATACATATAAATTGTCAGGTTTACTTACCCGTACATCCTCTACATGCTGATCCGTGGCTCTTGCTAGACCATCTTGAGCAGCACGGAGGTACGCCTCTCCAGAATTGAAGGCATCAAATGCCTCTGGTGAGAAACAAGCGTCACGGAGTATGGCCCGGCGACGCCTATGATTCATGGCGCTTTCCACTTCTGAATTTGTAGCGGATAATCTATCTGCATCCTCTGTAGGAGGATTATCCGGCGCCCGCCCCATATCGGCTTCCGCCTCTATGTCCGGTCCTGGCATCCGACTGGTGGAAGCGTGATTAGCAACATCGCCGGACATATTCCGGCGAGCGTTTTTTCTGTTAAAGAAACACGGGCGTCGTTACATTTCGAGAAAGACGACAACCACGGAGCGGGGCTTCTATTATACCTTTGCGCCGGCGTCTCCGTCCTGACTGCCTTCCTTTTTGGCCTGCCCGGCCTCGATGCCTCTTGTTGGCGAGTTGTTGTGGGTTCGGCACGGCGTCCCGAATGCCTTCCCTGTAAAAACGCCATATGCATATGGTGGGTGAAGTGTCTAAAAGGGGATCCTAGTTTTTGGAGTTGGGATTTTTGTTTTTTCTTACGTGCGATGCAGGAAGCATTCCGGGATAGTCGGCTGTAATGGCTACCATGGCATCATCGCAGCTTAACTGAGAGAACTGTCGGTCTATCAGCTTCACGAATATAACCGGGTCTTCTTCGATTCCGGAGTCGAGGGCCCGATCAGGGTCCTCTGGTTGTGGAGAGGGGCTGCTGACCTCCTTTATGGCTTTTCGCAGTTCCTGCCGCAAAGTGGCAAGGTGAATACTTACGACAAAGAATGCGGGAAGAATGGGAGTAAGGAGATATAACTTACCCAGCTTGGAGGATTGTACATGGAGAATCCATCCCGTGGCCTGATGCGGATAAACTCCTCTTCCTCTCCCTTGAACAATTCGAACAGAATTTTTGCTAAAGCGGCAGCATGGTCCGGACCCTTACGCCCCCAGCGGGTGGCATCATCCGCCCCGTTAAAACACCACAAGGGGTGCCCACGATATTGAAGAGGTTGCACTCCCCGCATTTTGCAAACCGACATAACTTCGATTACTGTCAATCCTGATTGAGCTAGTGCTTTAATCCGGTTCATCAGGTAAAGGACTACTCCATTGTCTTCCTCCTGGGGGCTCCGTGGGCGCCAACTTCGGAGTTTCTTTAGAGGAGCATTGCTGAATTCAGGAAGACCACGCCAAACAGGGTCCCGAAGGGGAACGTCCTCCATATAAAACCATTCCGAAGGCCAATCTTCGAACGACATCTTCGGGGTACCGGACAGGTATCTGGTTTCGGTGATGCGCCATATTTCAGCTCCGCCCAGTTGATAAAGTGACCCCCTCTGTGTGCGAGGGACGAGGCAAAATAACCTTTTCCACAGCTCGAAGTGAGCCTCGCAGCCCAGGAACAACTCGCAGAGAGCAACATAGCCGACGATGTGTAGAATGGAGGAAGGGGTGAAATTGAGTAATTGGAGGCCGTAGAACTCCAGGAGCCCACGGAGGAACGGATGAATTGAAATCCGAGTCCCCTTAATAAATAAGGAACAAGGCAGACTCGCTCCCCCATAGAGGGACTAGGAAAGCTCTCCGCTTGCTCCCCGCCATTGTAGGTGGCAAGCCCGGCTCGAACGGACACCATGTATGCTGGAGGGAGAAATCCCTTAGTCTGTAGTTCGATTAATTGACTGTGTGGAACTGAACACCTCTCCCAATCAGCGGGCTTAGGGCTACGGGGGCGGGAGGAGGAGCTGCGGAGGTCGGCCATGCTGGAATGGATCTTTCCGAAGCGCGCTCTAATGGATTCTCGCTTGGGGAGGATGGTATGGATCGAATCTGAGAATGCCCATCCTTTTAATAGACAATTTATTTATCTGGCTAGGGGAGCTAATGTAAGAACGCCCTGGCGCCTCGTATTCATTCGACGCGTGTGAGATAGCCCTTACTAGGAACAGAAGCCAAGACGTCCAAACATTTATGGGATTGGACACTGCTTTACAAATGTTCGAAATCTGGAGAAGAACCCGCCCTGCAATGCCGAAGACAACACTGCCCGCCGGACTCATCGTCATTGAAGCCTGGTTCGGTGGCTACTGAGGGAGTCCTGGATTAGGGGGTATCCGGACAGCCGGATTATATCCTTTGGCCGGACTGTTGGACTATGAAGATACAAGATTGAAGACTTCGTCTCGTGTCCGGATAGGACTCTACTTGGCGTGGAAGGCAAGCTAGGCGATACGGATATGTCTATTTCCTCCTTTGTAACCGACCTTATGTAACCCTAGCCTCTCCGGTGTCTATATAAACCGGAGGGTTTTAGTCTGTAGGACAACAGACAATCATACCATAGGTTAGCTTTTAGGGTTTAGCCTCTCCGATCTCATGGTAGATCAACTCTTCTAATACTCATATCATCAAGAATAAATCAAGCAGGATGTAGGGTTTTACCTCCATCAAGAGGGCCCGAACCTGGGTAAAACATCGTGCCCCCTGCCTCCTGTTACCATCCGCCTTAGACGCACAGTTCGGGACCCCCTACCCGAGATCCGTCGGTTTTGACATCGACAAGGTGTGTGTCCAAACTTTCGTCAAACATGCCAATTTCTTTACCACATCATCTTGGTGGATGACATTAAATCAAGCAAGGTTTCATGTTTTTCTAACTTTTTTTTTAATTTCTTGGAATTAAAATGCCATGGCATGCACTCCATGCATGTGCCCATGCCTTGACACCAATATGTTTGGAAATTCCTTCTAATTTACTACACATGGAATTAACTCGCGCACAAGTACACAAAAATATGATTTTTCAAACCGTTTATGGTTAGGCGTTGCATGTAGATGTAGTTCAAATTTGAATTACGGTCATTAAATGGTTAGAAAATCACTTATATGTCTTTAAAAGGTCAAATGACCCCTGAAATTTACCATATGTTCACATGATAGTTGTATTAGTGCAGGTTAAACGTAGGAAAAATTTTGAAGCCGTAAGAGGAAGCTATCTCCCATTCACCATCAAACATGCATTGTTCCCTCTCGGAACCACGGACCTTCTAGTGAGTTGCTCCATTTTGTGAGGGGTGTGTGTCCAAACGTTCGTCAAACATGCCAATTTCTTTACCACATCAACTTGGTGGCTTGACATTATATCAACCATGGTTTCTTGTGTTTCTGATCACTCCATGCACGCGTATGCATGTGTCCATGTTGTGAGACCAATATGTTGGAAAATTCTTTCTAATTTACTAAACATGGAATTAACTCGCACAAAAGTACACATATATGATTTTTCAAACCCTTTTGGTTAGGCTTTGCATGTAGATGTAGTTCAAATTTGAATTACGGTCATTAAATGGTTGGAAAATCACTTAAATGTCTTTACAAGGTCAAATGACCCCTAGAATTTTCCAAAATTTCACATAACAGTTGTAGTAGTGCATGTTAGACGTAGAGAAAATTTGAAGGCCGTAAGAGGAAGCTATCTCCCATTCGTCATCAAACATGCATTGTTCCCTCTCGGAACCATGAACCTTCTAGCGAGTTGCTCTGGTTTGTGAGGGGTGTGTGTCTTAACTTTCGTCAAACAGCAAATTTCTTTACCACATCATCTGGGTGGCATGACATTACATCAACCAAGGTTTCATGTGTTCCTGATATTTTTTTGGAATTAAAATGCCATGCCACTCCATGCATACGTATTCATGCATATGTGTCCATGTCGTGATACCAATATGTTTGAAAATTCCTTCTAGCTTACTGCACATGGAATTAACTCGGACACAAGTACACAAATATGATTTTTCAAACCATTTTGGTTAGGCGTTGCATGTAGATGTAGTTCAAATTTGAATTACGGTCATTAAATGGTTAGAAAATCACTTATATGTCTTTAAAAGGTTAAATGACCCCTGAAATTTACCAAATGTTCACATGATAGTTGTATTAGTGCAGGTTAAACGTAGAAAAAATTTGAAGCCGTAAGAGGAAGCTATCTCCCATTCGCCATCAAACATGCATTGTTCCCTCTCGGAACCACGAACCTTCTAGCGAATTGCTCCATTTTGTGAGGGGTGTGTGTCCAAACGTTCGTCAAACATGCCAATTTCTTTACCACATCATCTTGGTGGCATGACATTATATCAACCAAGGTTTCTTGTGTTTCTGATGATTTTTCTATTTTTTTGAATTAAAATGCCATGTCACTCCATGCACACGTATGCATGTGTCCATGTCGTGAGACCAATATGTTTGAAAATTCTTTCTAATTTACTAAACATGGAATTAACTTGCACAAAAGTACACATATATGATTTTTCAAACCCTTTTGTTTAGGCTTTGCATGTAGATGTAGTTCAAGTTCGAATTACGGTCATTAAATGGTTGGAAAATCACTTAAATGTCTTTACAAGGTCAAATGACCCCTAGAATTTTCCAAAATTTCACATAACAGTTGTAGTACTGCATGTTAGACATAGTGAAAATTTGAAGGCCGTAAGAGGAAGCTATATCCCGTTCGTCATCAAACATGCATCGTTCCCTCTCAGAACCACGAACCTTCTAGTGTGTGTCTTAACTTTCGTCAAACAACCAATTTCTTTACCACATCATCTTGGTGGCATGACATTACATCAACCAAAGTTTCATGTGTTCCTGATATTTTTTTGGAATTAAAATGCCATGCCACTCCATGCATACATATTCATGCATATGTGTCCATGTCGTGATACTAATATGTTTGAAAATTCCTTCTAGTTTACTGCACATGGAATTAACTCAGACACAAGTACACAAATATGATTTTTCAAACCGTTTTGGTTAGCATTGCATGTAGATGTAGGTCAAATTTGAATTACAGTCATTAAATGGCTATAAAATCACTTAAATGTCTTTAAATGGTCAAATAACCCCTAGAATTTTCAAAAATTTCACATTATAATTGTTGTAGTGCACATTAGACGTATGAAATTTTTTTAAGGCTGTAAGAGGATGCTATCTCCCGTTCGTCATCAAACATGCATTGTTCCCTCTCGGAACCACGAGCCTTCTAGTTAGTTGCTCTGGTTTGTGAGGGGTGTGTGTCCAAACTTTGGTCAAACAAGCCAATTTTTTTTACCACATCATCTTGGTGGCATGACATTACATCAACCAAGGTTTCATGTGTTTCTATTTTTTGGAATTAAAGTCCATGTCAATCCATGCTTAATGTTTTCATAGCCGTTAGACAAATATGTCTGAAAATTCCTTCCAATTTACTGCGCATGGAATTAAAATCGCACACAAGTGCATGAAATATGAGTTTTCAAACCGTTATGGTTAGCTGTTGCATGTACATGTAGTTCAAATTTCAATTAGGGTCATTAAATTGCTAGAAAATCACTTAAATGTCTTAGAAGGTCAAATGACCCCTGAAATTTTCCAAAATTTGACATGACAATTATATTAGTACTACAAAATTTCTCGTTCATTGAAAACACCATCCGTTGGCACTTTATTCCAAATTCATCTTTCATAGCTAATAAAAAATATCTACAACATCACACACTGTTGTTTTCTAGGAACCGTTTGCAATGAAAATATCAGGGTCTATTGAAGTCTCCCTCCTTAAGCTTCGCCGGCTCGTCTGCTCTAGTGCAGGCAACCCCCGAATCCATGAATCCCGATCCCCATTCGCGCACCCCCTTCTAGCAAATATGAAGCCATGGAAACGCTTCGTGAAGGCCCGTACGATGGCCACGTCCCCCCTGAGCACCACCGCCTGTACCGAGAGTGCGGCCGCCTACGCCGAGATTGCGGCCGCATCCGCATCGAGCACGGCCGATTCCGCCGAGAGGGCGTCTGCGGCAGCCGACAGGGCAGATGCAGCAGCCGAGACGGCTGCAGCTGCTGCTGCGATGGCGACTGCAAACGCTGAGAGTGTTCGAGCTGCCGTCCGTTCTACTGAAGTCGCCCTGGCGCGGGTCAAGGCCATCCACGGCAAGATTGAGGATGCACACGCCAAGATATTCAAGGCCACCTCGGACAACAGCATGCAACCCACGTCTGAGAAGTCAGCGGTGGCCATGGAGCACCTACTTCCTCATGAGGTCGCCGAGCGGGAGATGGAGATGCAGGAGGAGGCGGAGATCGAGGAGCGTCGGGAGGAGGAGTTCCGCGTGGCCGAGGTCGAGGTAGAGAAGAGTCAGTACGTCGAGGAATCGATGGTGGAGTACCAACGCGAGCTCTGGTGCAGCCACTACTACGAGTACTACAACCTTGAGGGTGGCGCCAAGGACGAGGATGAGGACGCGGTCAACTCCAGCAGGGGGGGCGTGGAGTCCACCACCGGTGGCATGTCGCCAGGACAAGTCATCGACGTCTCATCTCACACCGGCGATGCATAGGCCGGCGCGGTGGATGACTTTTAATTCTGCGTACTTAGGCTTTGTGTAATTACTAAAACTACTCGATTCAGTAAGTGTGGTATGTCTGCTATACACTCTTTTGTGTGCCCAAATTAGCAAGTGATGTTAAATTATGCAATGACTTACCCGTGGAAATTTCAACAAAAATTTGAATTATCAAACTCATCCCATGCGCGTAAAGCAGAAGAATCATTTGCGATGCACACAATCGTTCAAAGTGAATGGTCCGGCGGCACCGCGTAGGTTCAAAGTGAACTTGCCAATGCCTTGAGACAAAAATAAGTGAATGGTCTGGCGGCACCACGCGCAAAGTTTCCCTCCACATTTCCAAATATCTACCCCCGCCCCCTTGCCCCCTTCCCCACCCCATTTCTCCTCGACCACAAGTCACATTTCCCCTATTTCCTCCTTCCTTCCTTCCTTGCTAAGCTATAGCCGCTTCCTCGCTCTCGCCGTCTCGCGTCCTACCACCGGGGTCGCCATGGTATTCTTCAAAGACATCTCTAGTGGTTCCTCCTTCAGCGACTACTCCTTCACCACCCGGGTGTGCATATCTTCTATCTCTCGGGCTATGACTTGGAATGAAGGATTTTAACTCAGAGGTCGATTTGAGTCGTTTCTTCCTCTTGTAGCTCCCTAAGACCATCAGTGCCAACGAATGGAGCGGGGTGGTTGAAGATCTATCTGCTCATTGTCACCATCAATCTCCATGAGTGAAGCTAGTTGCGTTAGATTCTGTGCACAGTGGGAGGAAGTTTCTTGCATGTGCAGAGAATGGGTAGACCCTCTTTCATTGTTACAAATCATTTGTTAGATGTGATTCAGACACTGTCACGGTCCCAACCCATTCATACCACAGCTTCAACCAAACACATCCTAAGACAGTGTCACAGTTTGTACCTAGTATCTTAAATTGTTGCCAACTTTGGTCCACACATCCGAGCAGCCAAGCAGTAAAATACTTAATCTTTATGGCACAAAGGAACTAGGCATTGAAGCAACTACGTGCTCCGCAGTCCGGGTCCCTGATTTTTTTTGCTGCATTCGATCACGAGTGCAGGGCACCGGTGCGAGATGTGGGAACAATTCTCTTTACCCGATTTTGGCATACATAGTGGACGACCTTAGTGATATTAGTTCCATGTTACTAAATTTATGCATGTACACACCTGTTAGTATCAATTTGCTGTCATCCAAACACCGTGCCTATGCTGTTGCAGTTATATTTACCTTCCTCATAAAATTTTCAATTTCTTATTTATTGTACATGAGTAAGAACTTGTAGCGTCGTTGTAGTTAATTGTAGCTTCTGATGTTCCAAAATTTTGTTGTTGTCTTAGTACCAATTATTTCATTTGCACATTGATCTTTTTGAGAAGATAAGTCATAATTAACATTTTTCTTCAGTTTTTCAAAATAAGCATTGGTGATTTTCTATGTTGCTATAAACCCATTTCCCCTACAATTGTTACTGATCTAGTTTTAAATATTATAGGATGAATGGAAGTGTTCTTACTTGGAGTGGGTTGATCAAGAGTGGCCATAGTCTTTGAAGATGTGCCTAACGAAGTTCTGGAGCATGTATGAGGAAGAGAACACATGTAGGCTTAGAGAAAGTCTTGTCAACGCTGAAGCATATTTCAAGATGCAGGATAAAAAGTTGAAGGTGGAGAATGAGCTGAGATTTTTCAAATTAGACTTTGCTAAGACAGTGTTGGCGAAGGAGGAGGCACTTTCCCAGTTGGCCCATGCAAAACGGGTTCTTACCAAACTGAAAGCAGAGGTGGATAAGACGAGCCTGGTTGACCTCTATTAGGGAAATGAATATAATGTTCTTATGAAGTTGAACTAGCTATATGGTGTACTGTGTTGTTTCCATGTAGCTACCGTAATGTGATGTTATAATATATTTATGTGCCTGATATGAAATTGGCAAACAGTTGTTCGATATGAAATGTGAATTCGCGTAAAACTAGAAAGATTAATTGTAAACTAATAAACCTCCTAAATGTGTCATGGATCTTTGCAAACGGTTCAAGAAGTAAAAGCGCTTGCGATGGATAGCCCTATGCCACATAGTTTTCTTCATCAAATCATATGTGATATAGTTGATAAAAGCAAACAGTTAACCAAGGAAGACCGTGTGTGATAGTTACACCTTTCAGACACAAGCCTACACATAAAACTGTGTGGGATGGACGTCCGAACGGAAACATTTTCCCCGGATTGACTATGTGGGATGTACATACCTATGGAAATGATTTCTGGGATTCATCATTTGTGATGTACATACCTACGGAAATGATTTCTAGGATTCATCGTGTGGGATGTACATACCTATGGAAATGAATTCTAGGATTCACTGTGTGGGATGTACATACCTAGGGAAATGATTTCTGCAATTCACCATGTGGGATGTACATACCTATGGAAATGATTGGGTTTCGATGCCTCGCCCGATCGCACACGGCCCCAGCCTGGGTCCAAGGAGGGCCTATCCCCGATGATTTCTGGGTCGTGTGGGAAGGACACCCTATCGCACACACTCACTTGGCAACGGTTCCAAATGCCACCACGGAAAGGGGTTAAAAACCATTTGTTTACGACCGACGCGCACTAGTGTGGCACTTCTTAGATAATGGCACTTTTTCATACTATCACTATAATGCCATTGACAACATATGAGATGCTGCTGTTAAACATATGCCGCTGTAAGAAATGACACTTCTTAAATAACCGTTTTACATATTTGTTCAAACAGGGTTATCTATCTCCATATGGTATCTATTTGTGCAAACGGAAGCACAAACCTCAAATTTAGTGGAACCTGCTATCAGCTGACCTCACGGTGCTCCAAGTATTCCTACATTCTTAACTAGGTAGAATGACCAATGCAAGATGAAATATGCTTATTCATACGTTGACTCATGAGGAGCCATGATTAAACTGGAGGCGTCTCTTATTTTCTTTCGAATGGGAAATAAGCTGGAGAGGTGGAGAGTGTCTCTAATGGTTTGCCTCTAGTGTTAAGGCCCTCCAGTACGAAACACGGGAAGCCAACTGGGCCATACAAAAGCCTATCCATCTTAAAGCCCATATGTTCTTGTTTTTTGCGAGGAGAAGCCCATATTTCTTGAAGAGGGGGTGATCCCAGAAAAACCCTCCTTCCTCCTCCCTTCCACTTATACTTCAGCTCGCTGGACTCTCCCGCTTCCGTTTCCCCCCAATTCCCCCCGCTCCCCAACTTCCTCACTAGTACAGAAAACCCCCGCTCACCTTCTTCCTCACTCGTATAGAAAACGCCCGCTCCTCTTCTTCCAAACCTATCGAAAACCCCAGCCCTCCTTCTTACCCACTCACACTTCAAATAGGCTCATCTCTGGCTACTTTTCTCAAACTCGTGAGCTCGGTGCAACGCTCGCAAGGAAAATGGAGTCGACTTGGCCCCAACACCAAGAAGATGAGGCTCCCACCAGCGGCGATGCCGGTTGTAGATCCCACACCCAGCAGTGTGGGGAGAAGCGGCAAGCTTCCCCACCCGGATCTGAGGAACCCATAGAATCTCCATTGGACCGCATCAGTTATCTCCCCGGCGAAATCCTTGGGGAGGTCATCTCACTTCTCCCCACCAAGGATTGTTGTCGCACAAAAGTCCTCTCAACACGGTGGCGCCCTCTATGGCACACCACGCCCCTCATTCTCGACTGTCGTTAGATATCTGTCCTTCCTAAATTTGATCTCCTCACAGCCATCATCTCCTCTCACCAACGGGGTCCCATTAGAAACTTATTTGGCACCGCTTCAGCAGTTTGTGCGGCCAACTTTGGTCCACACATCCGAGCAGCCAAGCAGTAAAATACTTAATATTTATGGCATGAAGGAACTGGGCATCGAAGCAACTACGTGCTCCGAAGTCCGGGTCCCTGATTTTTTTTCGATGCATTGGATCGCCAGTGCAGGGCACCGGTGTGAGATGTAGGAACAATTCTCTTTACCCGAGTTTTGTCATACATAGTGGATGCCCTTAGTGATATTAGTTCCTTGTTACTAAATATGTGCATGTACACACCTGCTAATATCAATTTGCTGTCATCCAAACACTGTGGCTATGTTGTTGCAGTTTTATTTACCTTCCTCATAAAATTTTCAATTTGTTATTTATTGTACATGAGTAAGAACTTGTAGCGTCATTGTAGTTGATTGTAGCTTCTGATGTTCCAAAATTTTGTTGTTGTCTCAATACCAATTATTTCATTTGCACATTGATCTTTTTGAGAAGATAAGTCATAATTAACATGTTTCTTCAGTTTTTCAAAATAAGCATTGGTGATTTTCTATGTTGCTATAAACCCATTTCCCCTACAATTGTTACCGATCTAGTTTTAAATATTATAGGATGAATGGAAGTGTTCTTACTTGGAGTGGGTTGATCAAGAGTGGCCATTCTCTTTGAAGATGTGCCTAACGAAGTTCTGGAGCATGTATGAGGAAGAGAACAAACGTAGGTTAGAGAAAGTCTTGTCAACGCTGAAGCATATTTCAAGATGCAGGATAAAAAGTTGAAGGTGGAGAATGAGCTGAGATTTTTCAAATCAGACTTTGCTAAGATGGTATTGGCAAAGGAGGAGGCACTTTCCTAGTTGGCCCATGCAAAATGGGCTCTTACTGAACTGAAAGTAGAGGTGGATAAGACGAGCCTGGTTGACCTCGATTAGGGAAATGAATATAATGTTATTATGAAGTTGAACTAGCTATATGTTGTACTATGTTGTTTCCATGTAGCTACCGTAATGTTATGTTATAATATATTTATGTGCTGATATGAAATTGGCAAACAGCTGTTCGATATGAAATGTGAATTCGCGTAATACTGGAATTATTAATTGTAAACTAATAAACCTGCTAAATGTTTCATGGATCTTTGCAAACAGTTCTAGAAGTAAAAGCGCTTGCGATGGATAGCCTAATGCCACACAGTTTTCTTCATCAAATCGTATGTGATATAGTTGATAAAAGCAAACAGTTAACCAAGGAAGACCGTGTGTGATAGTTACACCTTTCAGACACGAGCCTACACATAAAACTGTGTGGGATGTACGTCCGAATGGAAACATTTTCCCTGGATTGACTGTGTGGGATGTACATAAGAATGGAAACGTATTTCCCTGTATTGACCGTTTTACATATTTGTTCAAACAGGGTTGTCTATCTCCATATGGTATCTATTTGTGCAAATGGAAGCACAAACCTCAAATTTAGTGGAACCTGCTATCAGCTGACTTCACAGTGCTCCAAGTATTCCTACATTCTTAACTAGGTAGAATGACCAATGCAAGATGAAATATGCTTATTCATACGTTGACTCATGAGGAGCCATGATTAAGCTGGAGGCGTCTCTTATTTTCTTTCGAATGGGAAATAAGCTGGAGAGCTGGAGAGTGTCTCTAATGGTTCGCCCCTAGTGTTAAGGCCCTCCAGTACGAAACACGGGAAGCCAACTGGGCCGGTACAAAAGCCTATCCATCTTAAAGCCCATATGTTCTTGTTTTTTGCGAGGAGAAGCCCATATTTCTTGAAGAGGGGGTGATCCCAGAAAAACCCTCCTTCCTCCTCCCTTCCACTTATACTTCAGCTCGCTGGACTCTCCCGCTTCCGTCGCCCCCCAATTCCCCCCGCTCCCCAACTTCCTCACTAGTACAGAAAACCCCCGCTCACCTTCTTCCTCACTCGTATAGAAAACGCCCGCTCCTCTTCTTCCAAACCTACCGAAAACCCCAGCCCTCCTTCTTACCCACTCAGACTTCAAATAGGCTCATCACTGGCTACTTTTTCAAACTCGTGAGCTCGGTGCGATGCTCGCAAGGAAAATGGAGTCGGCTTGGCCCCAACACCAAGAAGATGAGGCTCCCACCAGCGGCAATGCCGGTTGTAGATCCCGCACCCGGCAGCATGGGGAGAAGCGGCAAGCCTCCCCACCCGGATCTGAGGAACCCATAGAATCTCCATTGGACCGCATCAGTTATCTCCCCAACGAAATCCTTGGGGAGGTCATCTCACTTCTCCCCACCAAGGATTGTTGTCGCACAAAAGTCCTCTCAACACGGTGGCGCCCTCTATGGCACACCACGCCCCTCATTCTCGACTGTCGTTAGATATCTGTCCTTCCTAAATTTGATCTCCTCACAGCCATCATCTCCTCTCACCAACGGGGTCCCATTAGAAACTTATTTGGCACCGCTTCAGCAGTTTGTGCGGCCAACTTTGGTCCACACATCCGAGCAGCCAAGCAGTAAAATACTTAATATTTATGGCATGAAGGAACTGGGCATCGAAGCAACTACGTGCTCCGGAGTCCGGGTCCCTGATTTTTTTTTGCTGCATTGGATCGCCAGTGCAGGGCACCGGTGTGAGATGTAGGAACAATTCTCTTTACCCGAGTTTTGTCATACATAGTGGACGGCCTTAGTGATATTAGTTCCATGTTACTAAATATGTTCATGTACACACCTGTTAATATCAATTTGCTGTCATCCAAACACTGTGGCTATGTTGTTGCAGTTATATTTACCTTCCTCATAAAATTTTCAATTTGTTATTTATTGTACATGAGTAAGAACTTGTAGCGTCATTGTAGTTGATTGTAGCTTCTGATGTTCCAAAATTTTGTTGTTGTCTCAGTACCAATTATTTCATTTGCACATTGATCTTTTTGAGAAGATAAGTCATAATTAACATGTTTCTTCAGTTTTTCAAAATAAGCATTGGTGATTTTCTATGTTGCTATAAACCCATTTCCCCTACAATTGTTACCGATCTAGTTTTAAATATTATAGGATGAATGGAAGTGTTCTTACTTGGAGTGGGTTGATCAAGAGTGGCCATTGTCTTTTAAGATGTGCCTAACGAAGTTCTGGAGCATGTATGAGGAAGAGAACAAACGTAGGTTAGAGAAAGTCTTGTCAACGCTGAAGCATATTTCAAGATGCGGGATAAAAAGTTGAAGGTGGAGAATGAGCTGAGATTTTTCAAATCAGACTTTGCTAAGATGGTGTTGGCGAAGGAGGAGGCACTTTCCTAGTTGGCCCATGCAAAATGGGTTCTTACTGAACTGAAAGCAGAGGTGGATAAGACGAGCCTGGTTGACCTCGATTAGGGAAATGAATATAATGTTATTATGAAGTTGAACTAGCTATATGTTGTACTATGTTGTTTCCATGTAGCTACCGTAATGTTATGTTATAATATATTTATGTGCTGATATGAAATTGGCAAACAGCTGTTCGATATGAAATGTGAATTCGCGTAATACTGGAATTATTAATTGTAAACTAATAAACCTGCTAAATGTGTCATGGATCTTTGCAAACAGTTGTAGAAGTAAAAGCGCTTGCGATGGATAGCCTAATGCCACACAGTTTTCTTCATCAAATCGTATGTGATATAGTTGATAAAAGCAAACAGTTAACCAAGGAAGACCGTGTGTGATAGTTACACCTTTCAGACACAAGCCTACACGTAAAACTGTGTGGGATGTACGTCCGAATGGAAACATTTTCCCTGGATTGACTGTGTGGGATGTACATAAGAATGGAAACGTATTCCTTGGATTGACTGTGTGGGATGTACATACCTGTGGAAATGATTTCTAGAATTCATCGTGTGGGATGTACATACCTACGGAATTTATTTCTGGGATTCATCATGTGGGATGTACATACCTACGGAAATGAATTCTGGGAATCACTGTGTGGGATGTACATACCTACGGAAATGATTTCTGGGATTCACCATGTGGGATGTACATACCTACGGAAATGATTGGGTTTCGATGCCTCGCCCGATCGCACACGGCCCCAACCTGGGTCCAAGGAGGGCCTATCCCTGATGATTTCTGGGTCATGTGGGAAGGACACCGTATCACACACACTCACTTGGCGACGGTTCCAAATGCCGTCACGGAAAGGGGTTAAAAACCGTTTGTTTAGGACCGACGCACACCAGTGTGGCACTTCTTAGATAATGGCACTTTTTCATACAATCACTATAATGCCATTGATAACATATGAGATGCTGCTGTTAAACATATGCCGCTGCAAAAAAATGACACTTCTTAAATAACCGTGTTACATATTTGTTCAAATAGGGTTGTCTATCTCCATATGGTATCTATTTGTGCAAACGGAAGCACAAACCTCAAATTTAGTGGAAACTTCTATCAGCTAACCTCACGGTGCTCCAAGTATTCCTACATTCTTAACTAGGTAGAATGACCAATGCAAGATGAAATAAGCTTATTCGTACGTTGACTGATGAGGAGCCATGATTAAGCTAGAGGCGTCTCTTATTTTCTTTCGAATGGGAAATAAGCTAGAGAGTTGGAGAGTGTCTCTAATGGTTTGCCTCTAGTGTTAAGGCCCTCCAGTATGAAACACGGGAAGCCAACTAGGCCGGTACAAAAGCCTATCCATCTTAAAGCCCATTTGTTCATGTTTTTGCAAGGAGAAGCCCATATTTCTTGAAGAGGGGGTGATCCCAGAAAAACCCTCCTTCCTCCTCGCTTCGACTTATACTTCAGCTCGCTGGACTCTCGAGCTTCCGTCGTCCCCCAATTCCCCCTGCTCCCCAACTTCCTGACTAGAACAGAAAACCCCCGCTCACCTTCTTCCCCACTCGTATAGAAAATGCCCGCTCCTCTTCTTCCAATCCTACCGAAAACCCCAGCCCTCCTTCTTACCCACTCACACTTCAAATAGGCTCATCTATGGCTACTTTTCTCAAACTCGTGAGCTCAGTGCGACGCTCGCAAGGAAAATGGAGTCGGCTTGGCCCCAACACCAAGAAGATGAGGCTCCCGCCAGCGGCGACGCCGGTTGTAGATCCCGCACCCGGCAGCGTGGGGAGAAGCGGCAAGCCTCCCCACCCGGATCTGAGGAACCAGTAGAATCTCCTTTGGACCGCATCAGTTATCTCCCCGATGACATCCTTGGGGAGGTCATCTCACTTCTCCCCACCAAGGATTGTTGTCGCACAAAAGTCCTCTCAACTCGGTGGCGCCCTCTATGGCGCACCACACCCCTCATTCTCGACTGTCGTCAGATATCTATCCTTCCTAAATTTGATCTCCTTACAGCCATCATCTCCTCTCACCAACGGGGTCCCATTCAACGCCTCTGCATCCTAACACGCTACCTGCCATCCATACCCTGCATGGTGGATGATTGTCTGACATCCCCTGAATTCGAAAAACTCCAGCAGTTTGAGTTCTGACATTACCACGAAAGTTTCATACCACGAACTGAACACCAAGAATTTATGCCCACACCACCATTGTCCATCTCATGGTTTTCCTCCTATCTCCACACCGCCACCTTCACCCGGTGCCATCTACCAGATGATCTGGTACAAATTCTTCGACTCCCACTGCTACAAAAAACTTCCGCTTGTGGTGGTTTATCTGTCGAAGGCCTCACTGCACAGCATCAGCCACTCCAGTTGCCCTACCATGGAGCACTTGTTGATTGTTTTGTTAATATAAATCCTTATCAGTTGTCTCCAAATAAGTCGCCTCACCTTAAAGCATTGGAATTGTTTTTGAAGGACAGCAGCTCATCATCAAAGATGCCCCTTCACTTCAAAAGTTGCTCCTTCATTATTGTTATAAACCTTCACAAATAACTGCCGTCTCTACGCCCAAACTGGAAACCTTGGGTGTAATTTGTGATCCATTTAATGATCACAACAAGTTGGTGTTTGGCTCCTCACTTTTTCAGGTACCGTATATTATCATCTACACATTTGTAATCACAAGCTGCATTTTCTTTTGTGCGCATAAGTTTTATATCATCTTGGAGTACACTTTGGGTATTAATATTATGTTATATTCTCAATGAAGAGTGTGTCCATGGATAGCATATCAATGTTGCTAGATTCTGACAAGAACTTATATATCGGAATGTTTAGTTATGATCTAAACGTAATTATTGTCTTGTTGCGATGATTTTGATGTCTGGAGAATTTATATATAAAGGTGATGATTTCATGCACAATGAAAGCCCGTATATAATGTACTAGAATTAAACGTTCAACTATCCCTCTTTCGACATACTCTTTTTTCAAAACTTAACTGTTTTCAATCTTCATGTCTAGGCACTAACACCTAGAGAAAAAGATATAACCAATCAGTGGCCTACTAAGCACCAGGATTTTCTCAGTTCCCATGACATTCGTTTGAGGACAATAACGATGGAAGGATATGCATCCAACCATGCAAATAGGAGTTTATCACATTTTTCCTGTTGAATGCGAGGTTACTATTGTCCATGAGGCTTAAGTTTTTCAACAAGAGATTTCTCACAGACGGACATGTTGAATAGCAAAAAAAGAAGTTTCACCTGGACAAATGGGCTTCTGAACGTGCTCGGCTTCTATTTGCAACAACTTGTATTCATTCCCCAATATTTTTTTTGCGCAAGATGTTGATTTTATGGACCAGACTGATCCATTTGTTTGTGACTGTGAAAAATAGTGGTTGGGTTAGATGTTATTGGCATGTTCAATCTGGGTTTTTTCTAAAATTAATGAACAGTTAATACTTTGGCATTTTGTACCGTTTGTAAGCTTGAGTTACATGTTGTTACCCTCGTACTCCCTCCGCCTGCCACTACACTGCCGCATCTTCCATGGCTCCTGTTCGTTCCCGTCTGAGGCCTCGCCGTCTTTCTCCGCCTTGGTTCAATGTTGTGACTGCCGCCGTCTAGCATTGTGAACATGGTCAACAACCGAGAGGAATCAAGAGATGACTGCACGTGGAGAGGCTCACAGTAGGGACCCACCAGGGTCATTGCATTACACAATGAGGTGCCTCATTATTACAAGCCAAAAAATACTTCCTCCTAATTTTTTGACAACTAGGTCCCACACCATTGTCAATGTAGTCAATAAACGAGAAAATTACACAACGAGCGGATAACACAAAGGACCCAGCAGCTCGCCTAGTTGCTTTTTAGTTTTACAGACGAAACTCAATTGCGCTGTGCGGTGGCTGTGGCCCATCTAGCCCACGCTTATGCTTTTATTTAAGCACATGATGAGCCCAGTTGATATATTTTTTCTTTCTGAAAATGGCTAGCCCAGTTCTTTTTTTGGAGAATACCCAACCGAGGCCTACTTGCTTTTCTCAGACCTGCTTGTCGGATTTCGGGCTCCGCAACCCATTGAGATGTTTGAGCTCTGGGGTGCGTGCAAAGAACTAAACTTCTCCAGTCTGCCTACTCACCAATCTCTCGGCCTAGATCGATGAACAGGAAGGAAATGAGACACGGCAGTTTACCCAGGTTCGGGCCACCTTGCGGTGTAAAACCCTACTCCGGCTGAGGATGAACTAGTACAGTGGGAGAACAACCTCAGGAGGAGGAGTGTTCTTGGGCTGGAGTGAGCTGTTGAGTGTGAGGATGTAATGGATCCCATCCGGTCCTATGGTGATGGCTAAGTCCTACTTATAGTGGCCTTTGTCCTCTTCCCAAATGAAGGTGGGAAGGGATCCCACAATAGCCAAATTCAAAGGGAGACAACTAGTACATGCTATCCTGACAAAAGTAGTCTCTCCCTGCAAAAGCCTCTGGTCATTACTGTAACACCCTCGATGCGACTATATCTCCCACGTGTCGAGGCACGACTAAGAGGCATAATCGCATTGAAGGCATATGTCGCAAGTGGCAATCTTCACAACATCCCATGTAATATGAATAATAAAGGGGAGATAACATAGTTGGCTTACACTTGCCACGTCAATCAAGTACATAAATAACATTACATCATCCAAACACTCATGGCCCGACTACGGCGCCAAAATAAAAGATAACCCAACATGTGACACGGTCCCAATCACCCCCAACTGGGCACCACTACTGATCATCAGGAAAGGAAACATAGTATCGTTGAGAGTCTTCGTAGAACTCCCACTTGAGCTCGAACGCATCACCTGGAGCGGAATCATCAGGGCCTGCATCTGGTGTAATAGTAATCTGTGAGCCACAGGGACTCTGCAATCTCGCACCCTCGCGATCAAGACTATTTAAGCTTATAGGTAAGGTAAGGTGAATATGAGTGGAGCTGCAGCAAGCGACTAGCAAATATGGTGGCTAACTTATTCGCAAAAGAGAGCGAGAAGAGGAGGCAAAGCGCGAGCGAGAAACTAGAGAGCAACCTGCGCAAACATTACTCCAACACCATGTCCACTTCCCGGACTCTGCCGAGAAGAGGCCATCACGGTAACACACTCAGTTGATTCATTTTAGTTAAGTTAAGGTTCAAGTTATCTACAATCGTACATTAACAAATTCCCATCTGCCCATAACCGCGGGCACGGCTTTCGAAAGTTCAAATCCCTGCAGAGGAGTCCCAACTTAGCCCATGACAAGCTCTCACGGTCAACGAAGGAATAGACCTCCTCCCAAGACGATCCGATCAGACTCGGTATCTTGGTTCTTCAAGACACTTCGACAGGTTAAAACAAGACCAGCAACACCGCCCGAATGTGCCGACAAATCCCGATAGGTGCTGCACATATCTCGTTCTCAGGGCACACTCAGATAAGCCAGACGTCGGGTAGGCCAGCCCAGAGTTGCCCCTGGTAGCCCCGGACATCGCTCGGTGGGACCAACACTAAGAGGAGCATTGGCCCAGGGGGGCTAAAATAAGATGACCCTCGGGCTCCGGAAATCCAAGGGAAAAAGTGGCTAGGTGGAAAATGGTAAAACCAAGGTTGGGCATTGCTGGAAAAGCTTTAATCAAGGCGAACTATCAAGGGGTTCCCATTATAACCCAACCGCGTAAGGAACGCAAAATCCGAGAGCATAACATTGATATGACGGAAACTAGGGCGGCAAGAGTGGAACAAAACACTAGGCGAGAGGCCGAGCCTTCCACCCTTTACCAAGTGTATAGATGCATTAAGATAACAAGGTAATATAATGATATCCCAACAAGTAAGTAAAAGTTCCAACGAGGAACGGCCTTCAATCTTCACCTGCAACTAGCAACGCTATAAGAGGGGCCGAGCAAAGCGGTAACATAGCCAATCAACGGCTTGCTAGGACATGGTGGGTTAGAGGTTTGACATGGCAATTTGGGAGGCTTGAAAGCAAGTGGTAGGCATCGTAGCATTGGCATATCAAAAGAGCGAGCAAACTAGCATAGCAAAGATAGTAGTGATTTCAACGGTATGATCATCTTGCTTGCACAGTTGTCAGAGTTGACTGGATCCTCAAAAGCAAACTCAATGGGCTCCTCATTAGCGAACTCGTCTCCCGGCTCTACCCAAACAAGACAAACAAGCAACAAGGACACAATCAACCATGTGCAAGGATCAAACAATATGATGCAAAGATGATATGCTATGCGGGATGCGATGCGGGATGCGTATGCAAGATTTGACAAGGGATGCATGAACCTGGCCTCAACATGGAAATCCAAGTGTGCCACTAGAAAGATGAGATGAAATCGCTTGAAAAACGATATAAAGATGACTGGAATCGGAGTTACGGTTTGGAAATGGCAAGCGATTCAAATATGACACCGGTCTGCGATTTACAGCAAGTAGCCATTTAAATGCAACGAGATGAACATGCTTCAGCACCCAAACATGGCAACAAAATACATGGCAGGGATGCATTCAAGATGCTTAACAAAAGTCTAGCGCTGAGCTACGGCCAATTCATCCATTAACAGGTTCGAACAAGCATGACAAAAATGCATATGGCAAACAGATCTCAGACTTAGTGAAATCAACACTTGTCTGGAATTTCAGATCAGGTAGCACTCTTCGAAGCAACAAAACTATAATCTACAGGACCTGAACATGGCAAAGTAACGCATGGCATGGAGATACTCAAAGAGCTTAACAAAAGTCCCTTAGTGACATTGAGCCAAAAGGGATCAGAAAATACAATTGCAAGCATGTGAACATAGCAAAAACATAATCAGTTCTCAGACTTAGTGAAAACTGGCACATGCTGAAACATAACTCAGGTAGGCATGTTTACGAGCTCGATGCACTCACTATGGTGCAATTCATGACAAGATAAGCATACATCCATCAAGAAGGCACAAAATGCAAGCTAGACATGGCAAGAACAATAGCATAGCATGCACGGATCAACTACAACATCATCGGCAAATTTGCAAACAAGTTGACAATCTGCCCAGATTCACAAAGTAGCAAAAGTAGAGCTCGATTGACTCAATCTAGGGTGCTCCATAATTGCAAACAAAGACATGGATGGATAGAGCACGACAATATTAACAAAACATCCTTACTGATCATCCTCAAAAGAGGCAGGATCACTAGGAAACAACATGAACATATGACAACATGAGATAAACAGATCAAGGACTTAGTGGAATTGCTAAGTCCCTGAAATCAGAATTAACAAGTGCACCACTTTGCAAGCTTGTTCTAGTCACCACACACATCACAAAAATATGGGTTGCACCTCTGGAAAGATGACAAAACCCTTAACAAAACATATGTAGAACATCAGGGCATATCATGCACACATTAATCATGGCAAAAATGACAAAAGGCTAAATGGAGCAGCAGATCTGACAATTATCTCAAGTAGCCCTCTTCGAACAGCATTTCGGGCATCAAGATGAACTCAAATGAAAATGATGCAATGGAATGAAATGATGTACTCTCTGAGATGAACATTTTGATATGCTATATGCATGAATCGGAGCTACGGATGCAAAGTTACGAGGCTACGAACAGGAGAAAATGGATCTGAGAATTTGGGACTTAGGAGAAAAAAACGACCTAGGGTTTACTGTTCACCCGATCTGGATGTGCACGCAAAACGAGGTTCAATGCCGGGGCTCGCCGGAGTTCTTGCCGGATGACGAGGGAGAGGACGCCGGGGCTACCACTACTAGGAAAAGGCCTACTAATGGCACACCGGTTTTGGCTACTAATGGGGCATGACCGGTGCGCCATTAGTAGCACGCCACTAGTAATTTTTACTAATGGTGCACCACTGGTGCGCCATTAGTATCTGGTATACTAATGGCGCACCAACTAGTGTGCCATTAGTATGTAACAACATGCGCCATTAGTGTGCCTCCCAGGGAGCCATACGTAAGCATGGCTTTGTCATACTAATGGCGCATTCCCTGTTGATGCGCCATTAGTATCCTTTGGCATACTAATGGCGCACCCTGTGGTGACGCGCCATTAGTATGAATATTTGGTTTTTTTCCTTTTCTGATTTTTGCGCGGGTTATAAAATATATTATTAGACAGAATATAAAATATATTATTAGACAGAATATGGACAGCAACATCAGATTCATCGAATACAATAGAAGATTAGTATCCGAATACAATTCATCATATTAGTCTCCGAATTCAAAAGACCAAACAAAGATAAAACATTACAAGTCTCAAGACCGCGAGTATCGAGTTTGTCGGAAGTAATACTAATCCAAACAAGTCCTACTAATCATCATCATACAACTTCTACTCGTTATTCATAACAAGTCATACGATCATCATCTTGATAGTCTTCGAACCAACCCTACTTAATTGTTCATCAGCACATGATCATCAGTATTAGGCAGGACCTAAATACCCTATTTAAGCTAACATAGCATAAAACAATATAGACCCTAACTCTCCATTATGGAGAATGGAGAACATCCTGTCTCCAATTCTTGCGCTTCGCTTCCTTTTGCTTCCATGAAGCTCCTTACGACTGTCCATACATTTTTTCCATCCTTTGATTTTCATGTCTCCACTTCTTTTAGAAATCTCGTATGGACAGTTGAGATTCGTAGGACGACCTGGCTGTATGTTCAAAACATTAACACTACCTTTCAGATACATCATATGAGGCACACAATTCTCTAGGATTATCTGTTGAAAAACATAGTAATAACTTCATAGTTAGCAATGATGTACTAGTTTTAGAAGTATGCAAAAGATGCACGGATGTCGTAATAGTAAAAATCTTACCAGGGTATCTCCATGGTAGTTACCGTAGTTGAACACATGCACTAGTGGCACGTATTTACCATAATGTTGAGGAGTTTGTTTGTGGATAATGTAATTTTCAATGTCAGTACAAAATCCGACCAGATGATTTTTCTCCTTGTAAGTTGTTAATTCGGAGCCATCGGTGTAGTGGGTTTTGACTACCATCTCCCGCACATTCTTTGAACAATAAAAATAAGCTGTCAATGGAAATAAGTTGTCAACTATTTTGAAATAAACAATATAAATTAGCTAATAACTATGTTTGAGAAACTCACATAGCGGTAGAACTGGAGGCGTATCAACAAGGACCCAAATGTCCATATTGTCTTGGTTGATGTCAGGATTACCAAGATCCATGGTGATAAGCATACCCTCATCAAAACCATACATCTTGCAAAATGCTTCCCAATTTTTGCAACCAAAATGGGTTATGCTCTCAGAATTATATAGATTTACTTCAAAGTCCACATCGTGATGAGTCCTTAGGTGAATTTTCTTTGTTTCAGAAATTTCATGGTCTTCAAAATCCATCCTCTCCAAGACATAGCGTCTTGCATGGCATGGGATAAGCTATACTCGAATTGTAAAAGATGAAAATTACACGTTCAAATAGTTGAAGTCATGCTTAATTATGAAAATAACACTTGTCGTCGTTGTGTACCGTTTCAACTTCGAAGGTCTCCTCGAGCTTAATGCTGAAGCGCCGATCATCGTCCAGGTGAGGCATGTCGCACAGACCTCGATTGTCGTGGCACCAGTCGCACTCCGCCGGGAGACTTTTGTCGTTCGATGATGATGATGACATATCCTGGGACAGCTCCCAGAATTGCTTGCTGTCCGAACCACCGGCCTCATCGTTGTGGGCCATGTTTTGCGCTAAATAGGAAAAAAGTTTGGTCAAAAAGTTGGTTATTGTCAAGGAACAAGATCATGGTCTCATCATTTAGGGTTTGTCGACACCGAGGCACCCTAAAAGCCTAAGCTTTCATCATTTAGGGTTTGTCGACGCCGAGGCACCCTAAAAGCCTAAGCATACATCATTTAGGTTCTCATCGACACCGAGGTATCCGGGGCAGCCAAGTTAAGTTTTCATCATTTAGGGTTTATAGATGCCGAGGCACCCTAGGTTGGGCCTAATCACTTGGCACTAATCACTTGGCTCTATTGCCACCTATGGTTTAATGTAGCAAGAATGGCGGGGCAGTTGATCCTACTTAACTAAGTACTAAGATACCCCGGCCCATGCATTAGTCGCAAGTACCCCATATGTCCTATTTTTAGCAAAGTCATGCTAAAATTCACGGAAAATTTCAGCATGACCTTTGCTGAAAATAGGACATATGAAGTACCCTAATTTGCCGGAACGGAAGTTAATCGACATTCCGGCAAACTCAAGGGCCTCTCGGGGTACCTGCAAATTCATCACGACACAATGGTCGGAGACAAAACCCAGCCACAGACCATATGGTCCTCTGCTTTCATACGGACAAAAATCAGCTCAACTTATATGAGCTTCCATTCCAGATATAATATGTCTCCCAACAAAAAATCATCAATAGTTTAGCAAGTCTGTACAAACATAGAAAGAATGAAAAATGTATTTTACAGATCATGGCATTGTTTTTACTATATGCACCATGGCAAATTTCTTTTCTTTTTGCAACATAGCAAATTTCTTTTGCACCGAGCCATGGCAAATATAGTCTATGCATCATGAAAATTATAGTGTATGGATCATGGCATTTTTTATTCTACATTTTTATTCTATTGATCATGCTAGGAATTTATAGTCTATGCATTTTTTAATCTCTGGATCATGATCTAACAAAATTGCCATCTCCCATGGCAAATATAGCCAATGCATTATGGACACTTGCAGGTGCACATTTTTTCTTTCAAAGCACACCTCTTTGTTTCAGCTATCTATATATCTTGTTCTATGTTGCATTTTTAATTCCTGATGTTAACAAGAGTGTTTGTCAAAAGGAAAAACAAAGTTCATGGCAGTGTAGCTAGCTTCTCATGCATCCCTCTTATCATCTAGCTAGCTAACACTTGAATCCATGATGCTTCCAGACTTGAGCATTGAGAGTTTCAAACTAGAACTCACCTCGATGGACGCGGTCGTAGACGAGGTCGTAGACGGCGGCGGAGCAGAGACAAGGTCACAAACACGGTCGTGGTGCTCCAGTGGACGCGGCTGCATCAATCGTTTGAATTGGCATTCAATCAAACACCTCACAGGCAAGAACAGAAGGTGGAGACAGAGAAGATAGGGGATCGAGCAGAGAGGGAGAGGGCAAGGAGGGAGGAGCAGAGAGGGGAGTCTAGGGGGAGGGAGCTTACGGGCGGAGGAGGACGGGCGGAGGAGGAGGGGGCTTACGGGCGGCGGCAAGACGGTTGTGGGTCAGCGGCTGTCGTCGTCCTGCACCCCGTGCGGTCGACGGCGGCGGGATGGTTGGGGGCCGCGGCGGCTTGCTGTCCGGTGGGCGGAGGAGGAGCTGCAATGGTGGGGGCGCAGGGGCGGCACCGCACGTAGGGGCGGCGGCGTCGTGGGTCGTCGGGGCAACGGCCGGGATTGGCGATGTGAGATGTGAGATGGGATCGGCCGGGGATTGGGGCCGAGATTTTAGTCGGGGGAGGTATAGCAATGGCGCACCACCTAGCGGTGCGCCATAAGTAAGTTTTTTTTTCTGATAGCAATGGCGCACCCTCCACTGGTGGGCCATTAGTAACTTTTTTTTCTGACAGCAATGGCGCACCCTCCTCTGGTGCGCCATTAGTAACATTTTTGTTCATTATTTCTTGTTGCATCTAATAATTTGTTTTTTTATCAAATTTGTTATTTTCATGAGGACTAGAACAAAAGATATCATCAAATATCATCAATTTTTTTTTGAAAATATCATCAAATTTGTTTTTTTATTTTTAATTGAAAATATCATCAAATTTGTTATTTAAAGATATCATCAAATTTCTTATTTAAAAATATCATCAAATTTGTGGTGGAGCAGGGGAGGGTGCGGTGGGTCGGCGGCGGCGGTGGAGCGGGGGGGTGCGGGGGGGGGGGGGGGGGGGCTCAGTGGCGAGGGGGATTGCTATCGAGAGGGAGGGGGATCGAGATTGAGTGTCCTCATGAATATTCAATATTTTTTCATATTGAATACAATCGATCTTCTGTAGGCCCGAGAAATATTTTTTCATATTGAATACAAAAATATTCATGATATCAAAAAGTGCCCGAGAAATGAAGGCTACAATTTAAATACAATCGATCTTAGCTAGCTATCTGTTCACAATATTTTTGCCCTTCTTTTTTGCAAATGGAGTTCTTCTGTGGAACGAACGTCCTTTAGGTAGGGTGGTCCTGCTTCTTCTTGTGGTGTATGCTGCTACTTCATCGTCGTCGTCATGTTCGATCTTCGGGTCGCCGTCCTTGTCGAAGTCTTGCTCATTGGCTACTCCATGCATTCCGATGATCTTCCTTTTGCCTCTCCTCACGACAACACGACTGGGCTTTGACGGATCGGTAATGAAGAAGCATTGGTCCACTTGTGAAGCCAGTACCCATGGCTCATTTTTCACGGTGACGTTTGCGCCTGCGGTCTAGGATTTGGCTTTGGGTATAACCATGGTGGTGAAATATCGGTCTTCTTTTAGGACGCTCTTGGCTCATCTAACACGAAACATCGGGACCTTCTCTCCAGCGTAGCTCAGCTCCCAGATCTCCTCAATCCTTCCGTAGTATCTGTCCTTGTCATTACCGGTGTAGGATTCCATTGTTACCCCGGAGTTCTAATAACCATTGCTCTTCATGTCCTTGTCCTCGGTGTAGAATGTGTAGCCGTTGATATCGTACGCCTCATAGGTCATCAGGTTGTGCTCGGCGCCCTGTGACAAGGCAAATATGAGTTGTTCTTCCGCGGAAGAATCCTCATGTAAAGGGTACAACAAAAGCTTCTGCTTGAACCAACACGTGAAACATGAGTTGTGCTCTTTGAGTATATCTCCGTCCATCCTCTGTTGGCCTCGGTCATTGTACGTCTTCTCAATAAAGTTTTTGTGCTCTACCACCCAAGGATCGACCACGTCTATGTGTTGTAGCGCGACTACATTTGCTCTTTCAAAGTCGGCGAGTCGACCCTCGAAGTGGACCAGCAGATGCACCATAACTCGAACAATGCGGGCGGGAAGTACATCTCAAGCTCGCATAGTATCACCACGATCTCTTCCTGTAGCCTTCTGAGTTGCCTCACGCCAATCGACTTCCGAGAGATGACGTCGAAAAAGTTGCATAGGCCAAATAGCGTTTCACAGACGTGCGCGTCCATGACCCCACGGATTGCAACTGGAAGTATCTGCATCATCAGCATGTGACAGTCGTGAGACTTCATTCCGCTGAACTTCTGCGTCGCTGGGTCTAGGTATCTGCTTATCTTCCCCGCGTAACCGTAAGGAAGTTTTACTCCTAGGAGGCAGGTGAAAAACTGCTCGATCTCCTCCTGACTTAGAGTGAAGCACGCGGGAGGGTAGTCATTTCCGGTCTTCTTGGCCTTTTTGCCTTTGCGACGACTTTCTGTGTCCTGCTTCGCCTCATCATCATCATCATCGTCATCATCATCATCATTAGTGTGAAGCTCCTGCCTGATGCCCATTGATTTCAAGTCTGCCCTTGCTTTCGGCCCATCTTTGGTCCTCTCTGGCATGTTGAGCAGGGTACCAAGAAGACTCTCGCACACGTTCTTCGTGATATGCATGACATCAAGGCTGTGAGGCACACGGTGGATCTTCCAGTACGACAAGTCCCAGAAAACAGACCTCGTTTTGCATTCCTTCAGCAGCGGCTCTGGCGCCTTTCGCTTCTTTCCCGGCTCTGGCACCTTTTGCTTCTTTCCCGGCAGTGGGCAGTCTTTCCAATTTTTCAACAGCTCGTCTATTTCCTCGCCGCTCCTCGTACACGGGCGTTTTCGGGGTTCGGTTTCACCATCGAACAGATCCTTGCGTTTCCTCCACGGGTCATCGTCGCGAAGCCACCTTCGATGTCCCATGAACACGGTTTTCAAAGACCCAGGATCTCTATCTAGCTGGCGATAGGTTGTGTCATCCATGCACCTTACGCATCCATAAAATCCATGGACTACCTGCCCTGCGAGATATCCGTAACTGAGATAGTCGTGCACCGTCGTGAGTAGTGCGGCTCTCATAGGGAAATATTCTTTCTCTGCGGCGTCCCACGTATTGGCTGGCGTTTTCCACAGCGTGTCTAGCTCCTCCTTCAGCAGCCCCAGATACAGATTGATGTCGTTCCCTAGTTGTTTCGGCCCTTCAATTAGCATACTCATGTGAATGTACTTCCTCTTCATGCACAACCAGGGGGGAAGGTTGTACATCCACACAAACACAGGCCAGGTGCTATGTGTGCTTCTCTGGCTGCCAAACGGATTGACTCCATCGATGCTCGCGCCCAGCACGATGTTCCTTGGATCCTTCCCAAATTCTGGGTATTCGAAGTTCAACGCTTGCCACTGGCTCGCATCCTTATGGTGACCCAGCATCTTGTCTTTTTTATTTATCTCCGGATCATTTCCGTCATCTTCCTGCTTCTTCACCTCCCTATCCGTGTGCCAACGCAGGAGATTTGCTACCTTAGGGTCCGCGAAATACCGCTGCAGACGAGGAGTGATCGGAAAGTACCACACCGATTTTCGAGGAGCTTTCTTCCTCTTCTTGTATCGAGTGACGCCGCACACCAGACATATGGTAGACTCCGCGTGCTCATCCCGATAAATGATACAATTGTTCATGCACACATGGTATTTCACGTGTGGTAAATCTAGAGGACACACGATTTTCTTTGCCTCCTCGAAACTGGTTGGGCACTTGTTCCCCTTGGGAAGACGTTCGTGCCAGAATGACATGTTCTCGTCGAAGCATGCGTCGGTCATTTTGTGTTTTACCTTCATCTCCAGAGCCATGAGCGTTACTTTCAGGCGGGTATCCCTGGGCCTGCATCCTTCATACAATGGAGTAACCGCGTCTATCTCCAGTTGATCCATCTTGGCTTTCTCTCAGGCGGCAGCTCTTGTGTTATCCGTCTGCTTGAGAAGCAACTCTTGAATATGAGGGTCCTGCACCCAGCCTCCATCGTCGTCTACTCCGGCATCTTCATCTTCATGATCATGCGCTTCGTCTTGATCTTCCTCATCATCATGTACGACATCTTCTACATGATGACTGTGTATAGCATCACCGTCATGATCATGTCCTGGAGATTCTTCGTCTTCTCGCCCGCCCTCGCCACGGTGGTACTTGTCTTGTTGCCCTTCCTCATTTCTTGCCCGGCCCCGGCCATGGACGACTTCATAGTCATCTTCATCACCTTGCCACTGATAGCCATCCATGAAACCACGCAAGAGCAGGTGGTCCCGCACCTGCCCAGAATCCGGATCCGCAATAAGGCTCTTCAGCTTGCATCTTCGACACGGACATCTTATCTCCGTCTCGTTCTTTTGAAGCATCTCGGCCTTCGCGGAGCTCAAAAAACTATTCACGATGCCTTCAGTCATCGTGCGGACCATGGTAGCCTGCGGGGTAGAGCAAAACGATATTTTAGAACCAAGAAAAAATTTGGCATGACCTTCCCTAAAAATAGGACCAAAAAGAATGCATAGTGCCAAAATTCTCGCTGAAACGGAAATGAATCAAAACATTCCGGCAAAATATTGGCAACTATCGCATTTCAAATACCGGTACCTTCAAACACAAACATATATGCAACACCACAAACATACATAGATCTAGCTAGGCCACAAAAAGTGCATGTGCACGTTGTTGGAGCGAGCTAGGGAGAAAAAAAGTAGATCTACACCATGAAGATAGCTTTCCCCTTACTTACCTATCAAAAAAAGGTAATTTCACCACTTAATTTTGATGAACCTACGGTGCAAATGAGGTGAGGAGGAGGAGGCAGCCGAAAGCTTGGGGAAGGAGGTGGAGGGAATGAAGTGGGGAAAGTGAGTGGGTAGGTGTGGGGCTGTCCAAAATATCTTGTTGGGGTCCCAGGTTACTAATGGCGCACCACAAGGGAATGCGCCATTAGTAACCCTGGTTACTAATGGCGCACCTCAAGGTGGTGCGCCATTAGAAGTTTTGCAAAAAAGTAAAAAATATAAATATATATACTAATGGCGCATCGTCTAATAGTGCGCCATTACTAGTTTAAACTAGTAATGGCGCACTGTGAAACGGTGCGCCATTAGTAGTTTTGCAAAAAAAATAATAAGAAAAAAATTATAGTAATGGCGCACTCAGTGCCAGGTGCGCCATCACTAATTAGAACTAGTAATGGCGCATTGTCTACCTGATGCGCCATTAGTATGTATGGAAAAATGGAAAAAAATTAATACTAGTGGCGCACCCTGTTTCTGGTGAGCCATTAGTGTCTTCCACACTAATGGCACATCACCAACAGGTGCGCCATTAGTATATAGTAGTGGCGCACTGCTTCCCTAGTGCACCATTATTATCAATCCTATCTATAGCCCTTTTCCTAGTAGTGTACGGGCACCGGCGACCGAGGCGACGAGGGGCGGAGGCGGCGGCGGTGGTTGCCGGCCAGGGCGGCGCGATGGAGGCGGCGGCCGGCACCGGCGAGCTTGGCCTTGGGGGCAGGCGGCGGAGCTGCGGCGGCGTGGCGCCGGCGCGGTGGCGGCAGGGAACGATGAGCGACGCGGGAGGAGGAGAAGGGTCAGGCGGCGGCGCGCGCGAATGGGCCGGGAGGGCCGCGGTCGGGCCCCGCGGGCCGGCGCGGTCGGCGACGAAGTGGGGCGGCGCGCGGGCGAATCAGAGGCGGACATGTGGCGGCGGCGGCGGCTGCTGGGTCAGACGTGTCCGGCTCGAGCGGACGCGTCCGGCGGCGAGAGGTGCGAGGCGACTAGGGTTTTACCCGTGATTTCGAATGGGGGAGATATTTATAGGCATAGGGGGAGCTAGGAGAGTCCAAATGAGGTGCGGTTTTCGGCCACGCGATCATGATCGAACGATCTAGATGATGGAGAAGGCTTAGGTGGGTTTTGAGACAAATTGGAGGGGTGTTGGGCTGCAACACACACGAGGCCTTTTCGGTCCCTCGGTTAACCGTTGGAGTATCAAACGAAGTACAAATGTTACGAAACTTGACAGGCGGTCCACCGGTAGTAAACCAAGGCCGCTTGGCAAGTCTCGGTCCAATCCGGAAATGTTTAATCCCCATACATGAAAGAAAGGTAGAAAAGACCACCGGAGGAGAACGAAGCGCCGGAATGCAAAACGGAGAACGGGGAAAATGCTCGAATGCATGAGATGAACACGTATGCAAATGCAATGCACATGATGACATGATATGAGATGCATGACAACGACAACACCACACGGAGACAAAGACCCAACCCCGAGGAAGTAAAATATCTTAACGCCGGAAATGGCAAGAGTTGGAGTACAAATTGGGAAAGTTACATCCGGGGTGTTACAACACTCCACCACTACGAAAGGATCTCGTCCCGAGATCTAGGACTGAAAGAACGTCGGGTACTCGAAACGGAGGTGATCCTCGCGTTCCCAGGTAGCTTCACGATCGGAATGGTGTGACCACTTGACTTTGAGAAATTTGATTGACTTGTTGTGAGTCTTGCGTTCAGTCTCTTCAAGAATAGCAACTGGGTGCTCACGATAAGAGAGATCTTCTTGGAGTTGACGGTGCGGTCAGGAGTCTTGAAGCACTTTCGAAGCTGAGAGACATGGAACACGTCATGAACATTTGCAAAGTTTGAAGGAAGCTCGAGTTGATAGGCGAGGTCGCCTCTCTTGTTGACAATCTTGAAAGGTCCCACGTATCTGGGGGCAAGCTTCCATTTGATACCGAAGCGACGAGTACCTTTCATAGGAGAGACACGAAGGTAAACATGATCTCCGATCTGGAAAGCCAAATCATGGTGCTTACTATCATAGTAGCTCTTCTGGCGGGATTGGGCTGCTTTGAGGTTATCACGAATGACTTTACACATCTCCTCTGCCTCTGTGATTAAGTCATTACCCAAAAGCTGACGTTCACCGGTTTTAGACCAGTTGAGAGGGGTACGGCACTTCCTGCCATACAGAATTCAAATGGGGCCTTGCCCAAACTTGCTTGAAAACTGTTGTTGTAGGAGAATTCAGCATAAGGAATACAATCCTCCCACTTCATGCCGAAGGAGATCACACAAGCCCTGAGCATATCTTCAAGAATCTGGTTGACACGCTCGACTTGACCGCTAGTTTGAGGATGGAAAGCTGTGCTGAAGCGGATGTTCGTGCCCATGGCCTTCTGAAAAGAATCCCAAAACTTGGATGTAAAGATGTTGCCACGGTCTGAAAAGATCACTTGTGGAATACCGTGTAGAGAGACAATACAAGAGGTATAGAGTTCCGCCAATTGAGCTGCAGTGATCGACTCTTTGATAGGCAGAAAGTGAGCCACTTTGGTGAGTTTGTCGATGACAATGAATATAGCATCATTGCCACGCTTGAACTTTGGAAACCTAGTCACAAAGTCCATTTCAATGTGGTCAAACTTCCATTCTGGAATGGCAAGAGGTTGGAGGAGACCAGCTAGCCTTTGGTGTTCTGCCTTCACTCTTCTGCAGACATCACATTCATTCACGAATTGAGCAATCTCGCGCTTCATTCGAGTCCACCAATAAGCCTGCTTGAGGTCCTGATACATCTTCGTGCTCCCAGGGTGGATGGAGAGGAGAGAATTGTGAGCCTCGTTCATGATCACTTTGCGGAGGTCACCTTTGGGTACAACAATACGATCCTCGAAGAAGAGAGTATCCTTGTCATCAAGGCGGTAGCACTTGTACTTGGGTTGGCTCTTGGCAATCCCAATCTTCACCTTTTTCACCATAGCATCAAGAAGCTGGGCTTGGCGAATCTGGTCTTCCAAGGTAGGAGAGACTTGAAGGTTGGCGAGGAAACCTTGAGGAAAAACTTGCAGATTAAGTTTCTGGAAAGCTTCACAAAGCTCGGGTTGATAAGGCTTGAGAATCAGACTGTTGCAATAAGCCTTTCTGCTTAATGCGTCAGCAATCACATTGGCCTTGCTTGGAGTATACTCAATACTCGGATTATACTCTTGAATCATTTCGACCCATCGAGTTTGCCTGAGGTTGAGATTAGGCTGAGTGAAGATGTACTTGAGACTCTTGTGATCAGTGAAAATGTCCACTTTTCTTCCCAATAGAAGATGTCTCCAAGTCAAAAGAGCATGCACAACTGCCGCCAACTCGAGATCATGAGTGGGGTAGTTCTTCTCATTAGGCTTCAACTGGCGAGAGGTATAAGCAACAACTTTCTTCTCTTGCATCAATACTGCGCCAAGACCTTGGAGAGAGGCATCACAAAAGACCTCGTACGGCTTGGATTCATCAGGTAGAGTCAGAGCTGGAGCAGTGATCAATTTCTCTTTCAAAGTGTTGAAAGCAATGTCACACTCCGGAGACCAAACGTACTTGACGTGCTTCTGGAGAAGATTTGAGAGAGGCTTCGCGATCTTAGAAAAGTTTTCAACGAATCTTCGGCAATAGCTTGCGAGACCGAGGAAGCTACGGAGTTGCTTCACGTTCTGAGGAGGTTCCCAATTCACAATTGCAGACACCTTCCCAGGATTCAAGGCAATGCCCTTGGCAGAGATGATATGACCAAGATAAAGAACCTCATCGAGCCAAAATTCACACTTGGAGAACTTGACCAGGATGGTAACTACAAACTCTGCAGCCTTCTCTTTTTACTGCCCATAATGAGTTGTTAGACAACAATGTCTAAATCTTTTTTGTTCCGTGTGGTTCCCCAAGCATTTCACTCAAGATTACCTCGCAATGTACATGATTGGTGGACACGCAATGAAGGTTAAAGTATTTCATCGAGACTACAATGAGCATCGAGAGTCCTAATGAAGACAGTGAAGGATGGATGGGCAGCCATCACAAGGGGTTGGCCTAGAGTCGTGAGCGCATTACGCATGGAGGAGGGCACAATATGGGCATTCCGCTTCACCTTCTCCAGCAACCAAAATGTATTTCCCTCTCTATTTATAGTCTTTAGTACAACTATGGTTCATCATTCTTCAATTGGTGCTTCTGTAGTTCTTCAGTATATGTACATGTGCGTCGAATTATGCATTCGTCGTTGAACCTATATTTGTAATAAACATGGTTGGATATGAAATAAGTGATTGCCTACTTTCAAATTCAAAACTTGTGATTTTTAAACTAGGTATTAATTAGGGATTACACTGCACATGGTTTGCGAAAGCAAAACATCTACGATATACGCGGAGATCAGAAATGTTTATAGGATCCACAACATGTACGATCAATCTCCACTACACACATGACTTTCTCTTGAAAACTGTTTGCGTTAGGCCACCTTGTGCAAATGTTTACCACATAAAAAGTGTGTGTGATGGACAGCCTTTGCCACACAGTTTCTTCTATGCACCGTGTGTGATGCATTTAATAACACAAACAATAAAATTATTAATATCGTGTGCAATGGCAATATTATCACAACCGATTTAACGGGAAAAATTGTGTGTGATGTACCTGTGAACGGAAATGTTTTCCTTGGAGCGACTGTGTGGTATGTACATACGAACGGAAACATTTAGCGGGGACTGACTATGTGGCACGTACTTGCGACCAGAAACAATTTCGTCTGTATAATTGTATTTTCTAGCTCTACTATACATATTTCTGTATTTGAGCGCTCGCCGGTCGCACACGACCTCATTTTGCCGAGCGTGCGTGCCAGGAGGGCATATCCCCGTAGGTTTCTAGGTCGTGTGGGAAGGACTCCCCTATCACCCACACTAACTTGGCGACGGTTCCAAATGCCGTCGTGAAAAGGGGTCAAAACCCGTTTGTTTAGCACCAACGTGCACCAGTGCTCCCCAAGCGGGCATTCGCGGCATCCAATGCTGAAGAAGAGGCTCGATGGCGGCGCTCCCCTCTGTTCAAGTTCTGCAACATGTGTCGTTCCTCTTTGAGGTGTAAGAACTTATGCTTCGTACTTTTAAGAGATAGTATATTTTGTAATAATTTGCAAGGGTTCTGCGATTCTCTTTCCATTTGCTTTGGTGTTCTACGTTGGCAGGGCCCAGCCCCGCGCGTACCCTAGCCGCCGTTGGATCGTCCGGATCACCAAAACTGGTCCAAGGGGTGAGGTGCTACATGACCGCTCCTGAGTCGGGATGCTCAGGAGCCCCCCTTGACGTACAAACATCCCTTGGGAAGGAGATGCGAGAGAAGGTCTTAGTGTTCTACGTCGGCAGGGCCTGGCCCTGCACATATCTCAGCCACCGTTGGATCGTCCGGATCACCAGGACAGGACCTAGGGGTGAGGGGCTACATGACCAGTTAAGCTCATAAGTCGCAATGCTCAGAGTCCCCCTTGATGTACGAACAAATGTAACGCCCTCGATGCGGCTATATCTCCCTCGTGTCGAAGCAAGACTTAGAGGCATAACTGCATTGAAAGCAATGTCGCAAGTGAGGTAATCTTCGCAAACAACCCATGTAATACATAAGGGAAAAGATACATAGTTGGCTTACAATCGCCACTTCACACAATTACATGAATAAAGCATTACATCATCCAAATACACTCAAGGTCCGACTACGGAACCAAAATAAAAGAACCCCAAATGCGACAAAGGTCCCCGATCGACCCCAACTGGGCTCAACTACTGATCAAGTAGAACGAAACAACACAAAGGACAAGATCTTCATCGAGCTCCTCCTGAGCTTGGTTGCGTCATCTGCACGGTCTCATCGGCCCTAGTAAGCTGGTATTGGAAGTATCTGTGAGCCACGGGGACTCAGCAATCTCGCACCCTCGCGATCAAGACTATTTAAGCTTATGGGTAAGGTAAAGGTATGAGGTGGAACTGCAGCAAGCGACTAGCATATATGGTGGCTAACATACGCAAATGAGAGCGAGAAGAGAAGGCAAAGCACGGTCGATAAAAGTATGATCAAGAAGTGATCCTAAAACAACCTACGTCAAGCATAACTCCAACACCGTGTTCACTTCCCGGACCCCGCCGGAAAGAGACCATCACGGTTACACACGCGGTTGATTCATTTTAATTAAGGTCAACTTTAGGTTTTCTACAACCGGACGTTAACCGCGGGCACGACTTTCGAAAGTTCAAAACCCTGCAGGGGTGTCCCAACTTAGCCCATCACAAGCTCTCATGGTCAACGAAGGAATAGACCTCCACCCAAGACATTCCGATCAGACTCAGTATCCCGGTACAACAAGACATTTCGACAGGGTAAAACTAAACCAGCAACACCGCCCGAGTGTGCTGACAAATCCCGATAGGAGCTGCACATATCTCTTTCTCAGGGCACACTCAGATTGTCCTAGGTACGGGTAGGCCAGCCTAGAGTTGCCCCTGGTGGCCACCGGTAGCTGACAGGTGGACCAACACTCAGAGGAGCACTGGCCCAGGGGGTAAATAATGATGACCCTTGGGCTGGCTGACCCAGGGGAAAGAAAAGGCTAGGTGGAGAATGGTAAAACCCATGTTGGGCATTGTTGGAGAAGTTTTAATTCAAGGCGAACTGTCAAGGGGTTCCCATTATTACCCAACCGCGTAAGGAACGCAAAATCCGGGAACATAACACCGATATGACGGAAACTAGCGTGGCAAGAGTGGAACAAAACACCAGGCATAAGGCCGAGCCTTCCACCCTTTACCAAGTATATAGATGCATTAATTAAATAAGATATATTGTGATATCCCGACAAGTAACATGTTCCAACAAGGAACAACATCTCCATGTTCCAACAAGGAACAAACTTCAATCTTCACCTGCAACTAACAACGCTATAAGAGGGGCTGAGCAAAGCGGTAACATAGCCAATCAACGGTTTGCTAGGACAAGGTGGGTTAGAGGCTTGGTTCAACAATATAGGAGGCATGATAAGCAAGTGGTAGGTATCGCAGCATAGGCATAGCAAAAGAGGGAGCAACTAAGCAAGCAAAGATAGAAGTGATTTCGAGGGTATGGTCATCTTGCCTGAAATCCCGCAAGGAAGAAGAACGAGTACATGAAGAAGACAAACGGACGTAGACGAACGGGTCCTCACAAACGCAACATTACCGGAATCAACCCAAAGAAGCAAACACCGGAAAAGAAGCACACAACATAGTAAACAACCAACACATGAACATGGTATGATATGCGGGATGCGGTATGCGATGCATATGCATGATTTGACAAGGAATGCATGAATCTGGCCTCAACTTGGAAATCCAAGTGTGCCACTGGAAAGGTGAGATGAAATCGCTTGAAAACGATATAAAGAACCGGAATCGGAGTTACGGTTTGGAAATGGCAAGCGATTCAAATATGACACCGGTCTGCGATTTACAGCAAGTAGCCATCTAAATGCAATGAGATGAACATGCTACAGGACCCAAACATGACAACAAAATACATGGCAGGGATGCATACAAGATGCTTAACAAAAGTATAGCACTGAGCTACGGCCAATTCATCCATTAACAGGTTCAGACAAGCATGGCAAAAATGCATATGACAAACATATTTCAGACTTAAGTGAAATTAACACTGGTATGGAATTTCAGATCAGATAGCCCTCTTCTAACAGCATTTTGGGCATCAATATGAACTCAAATGAAAATGATGCAATGGAATGAAATGATGTACTCTCTGAGATGAACATTTTGATATGCTATATGCATGAATCGGAGCTATGGATGCAAAGTTACGGGGCTATGAGCATGGGCACTTGGATCTGGGATGTTCAGGACTTAGTGAAAATATACCTCCGGAAAAAGTCAAACCGGGACGAAGTGGTACAGGACAGAGGGATCCGGATCTGGACGAGGCGTTTGGATGGACGCGCGGGTGGATCTGATCCCGCTTCACGGATCTCGCCGGAGAAGTTCGCCGGAGACGGAGGAGATGGCCGGAGGTGAGGAGGAGCTCGCCGGTGGAGAGGGAGGCCGGCGATGGCACCACGGCGGCGTGGCGCAAGGACGGAGGCGGGGCGCGCCTCGGCTCGGCGGAGGAGTGGGCCGGGAGGCGGCGCAAGTGCGGCGGCGGCGAAGCAAGTGCGTCAGCGGCGGAGCGGCGCAAGGCGAGGCTGGCGCGGTGGTGGACGAGGCGTTTCGGCGCGCGGTCGGGCAGCGGTTCGGGCGACGAAGGCCGGGCGGCGGCGGATCCGGGCCCCGCGGGCCAGATCTGGGCCGCGCGGTCGAGCGGCGGAGGAGAGAGGAGGAGGGCCGGCGCGGTGAGGTGGCGGCGTCTGGTTGGTCGTGGGAGGTGGAGGAGGCGACGTGCCGGCTCCTCATTGGTCTGGGTGAGGTGGTCGGGCAGTGGAGCGGCGCGGGAAGAAACGTCCGGCTGCGCGCGGAGGAGGAGGTTAGGGTTCATCTACGCGAAAATTCCGAGAGGAACACATATTTATAGGTAGAGGGAGCTAGGAGAGTCCAAATGAGGTGCGGTTTTCGGCCACGCGATCGTGATCGAACGACCGAGATGATGGAGTAGGTTTAAGTGGGTTTTGGGCCAAATTGGAAGGGGCTGCAACACACACAAGGCCTTTTCGGTCCCTCGGTTAACCGTTGGAGTATCAAACGAAGTCCAAATGGTACGAAACTTGACATGCGGTCTACCGGTAGTAAGCCAAGGACGCCTGGCAAGTCTCGGTCCAATCCGGAAATGTTTAATCCCCACACATGAAAGAAAGGTAGAAATGACCACCAGAGGAGAACGGAGCGCCGGAATGCAAAACGGACAACGGAAAAAATGCTCGGATGCCTAAGAAGAACATGTATGCAAATGAAATGCACATGATGACATGATATGTGATGCATGACACGCAAGCAATGATAAGGAAACAACAGCGAATAAGTGGAGGACACGTGGCACATCGGTCTCGGGGCGTTACAACACTCCACCACTACGAGAGGATCTCGTCCCGAGATCTAGAATGGCACTGGGGAAACAATGGAAGAAAAGAGAGGAGAGGTAAAACTAAGTTCCTTCTTTGACAAACGAGTGAGACCAAAGACCCTTGAGAGGTTAAACAAAATGAAAGAAAGAAGCCATGGAGAAGAACAAAGGTGAAAGCACTCTGTAAAGAGAGAGGAATAAGAAAGAACCAATTCGGGTAGCACTCCGGTTGAAAAGAGTTGAAAAACTTGTTAAAATGAAAGAACTTGAGCAGAGGACACAACACTCCGGTTAAATGGGTGGGCATGAAAAGAATATGATCTTGTCAAAATGAGGTGATGGAATGGAAGGAGCAACACACAATGTCTCCGGAACGAAAAGAATAGAATATAGATAATTGAAATAAAAGAATGGAGAAGAAAAAGCCAACTTCTGCCACAAAAGAACTTGAAAAGGTATCCTTAGGAGTAGGGTCGAACGAAGTTGTTGGAAAACCAACAACGAAAAGATAAGCTTGATATGGTCTTAAGGAATACATCTCAAATTATGAGGTGACAACCTGCCACTCACGGGAAAAAGAATTGGATTGGTATGAATAAGGAGACGATAAAATATTTCACCGGGAGGATAAAGAAGAACCTGGGTCCTTTATAAGCACCATAGATAGCAACAATCCTTAGGGAAAGTTTTAGGTGAAATATAACCCAAGATAATTCCAACGAAGAGGTTGATGGATTTAAAATATCTCATTCTTAACAACATTCGAATCATGAAACATGAACTCGGATTATCAAGAATGATACAATACCATCTCCAATGATACGGAAGAAAGAATTGCACTCCGGATAGAAAGAAGAAGAAAACTTGAGTTCCTCTGAAAAGAAAGTTCATGAATGTTTCGAGAAGGAATATAAATCCTTGATGAACCATCCTGTAGAGCCTCCATGAAGAACTCCGGTTAAAAGAATGATCACAAAGAAGTGAAAGATGAAAAGAATAAGGTTGAAACCTTGCAATGATTAGATGGATCTTCATGATGATGAAAGCTTGGAACTCCGGGAAAAGAGAAGATGAAACAATTGAAATCAGGAATTTGATGAGCCTCCGGAATAAGGAATTAAACTCTTGGATGAAACAAGAATAAGAATTACATTATGCTTATCCTTCAGCAATTAAATTGATGACAATCAACGTATTTGACATATTACTTATTCTTGTAGAAAGGATTAAGATAGATACAGCGCAAACTTGAGAAAGTCTTCCACGAACCACCGGAAGGATTGAAACAACAAATAAATTGATATGATAATGAAGGAAAAGAAATCTTTGGAGAACCACCGTAAGAATTGAAAAGAACGATTAACATGAAGGCACACCAGGAAGAATTAGCAATTAAACGAAGATGCTTGAGAGAATTTAGACCCATGAGAATGAAGAGATCACGAGGCGATTAAAGATCACTTGAACGAAGCACCGGTAAAATTTGAGAATGATAGCTGAAATCTGAGAATGAATAAACTCTGAGATGATGGGCTCTCGATAAAACAAACTGAAATACTCTTGAATTGCTCCGGATGGATAAAAGAATTCTCACAATCAAACAATTATGACAGGATGGCCTCGAATTAGAACCACGAATCTCTGAGAGAACGGATAAGATATGGAGTTAAAATTCTTTTTCGGTCTTCAAAAGCTGAGAATGACGACGAGAAACACCACCATGAATTGTTGAGATGCTCTGGATTGAAGAATAATGGAAAAGTTGAAAACACGATGAAAAGAATTTGGAAGATCTTGGAGAGAAGCATTTGACTAATGATAAATCATTCTTACGTCAAACTTCAAAAGAAATTTGAGGATAGCTCCGGGAAATAAGAAGAGTCAGGTAAGATCCTGGGAATAGACCTGTGGGTTAGGGCCCACTCAAAAGAAACACCATAGAAATGATTTAAAAGAAAGGTTGCATCGGTTGAATTAAATGGCTAGAATGAGATGACAATCTCGAAAGAACTTGAACGCATGCAGAGTGGAAACATGAATCTTCTGAGATATCTTGAGCACTCCGGAACAATTGAATAGCGAGAGGTGAATGATAAATAGGTGCACCGGTAAGAAAAAAACATTTTAAATACGGAAAAGAATCTGAACAACACCGAAAGCTTGAATTTGGATCCACCGGAGGGGAAAACGAGTGATGAGAGACAGACTTGAAGCTCCGTTAGAATCTTCATGAGAATCACCGGATAAGAGCATTGATGGAAAAGAATGGAGAGGCTTCCATCAATAAAATGATACTTGATTGGGAAATCTGAGTCCTTGAAGAAAAAGAGGTGGGTGGGTGGGAAAACAAAGACAACTTGAAGACGGATGAAGCAAACAACGTTGATGAAAGCTAAGATTGGATCTTGCGGATGTTGAAATGTTCGGATCCACTAGAAGAGAAGCACACCGGTTGAAAAGAATTGACATGACAAACTCGATGATCGAGAAGGATTAGTATTCACATAGGAATATGAGAACACCATTTAGGAAAGGTATGGAATCAACATTTGACTTCGAAGCAACTCGAATACCACAACTCAAAACAAAAACAATGGATTGGCTTGCAAAATAAGCCAGAACAAACATATGATAGAGATTTCGTCCGAAGTTTTCGTGGTGGTTCCTACACGGGCTCGATCGTACAACACCATCATGTACAAGGCAGTGCACACGACATACGAAGCGTCCCCGAGTCGGCATAGCCAAGGACTCTTTAAGACACAACGAGACCACTGTAAAACCGACCGTGAATACGCGAACCACTAGACGTCGAACCCCAATTTCATATCATAATCTGTCGGAAAGATATCCTAAGAGCTACTTGAATTCCCACCTATGAAACTCACGAAACTTTCCGGTTATGCAATCAGGTGTTGGGGATACTCCTAAAAGCATAAACTCTCACCCAAACTAGCAAATCCTACATCCAGCTGTATCCATCCTTCAACACATAACCAAGAAACCTTCGGAAATCATCTACCTCAACCTTCAAAAAGCATCCGTTATACAAGTTATGGCGATACTCCTGAACTCCCGCCCCAGTACTGGGTGGCGTCGAGGTTATCTCACCAACAAACTGCATAAAAGAGATTTTCAATGTCGGCGTACTAAACTCAGGTATTCCCGAACTACAATGATAAAATTATGATGACAACACCTCAGAGCTCAACTCCCCGGGACACTTCCACTAAACCCCTGACAGGAGGCACCAAGACAATGTTCTCATCATAAAACCATCAGAATGATTCCAAGATAACTGTGTGATCCTAAAAAAATTTAGTGAAATTTGAGAAGAGAAGAGTCAAAACTCTACGTCAGGATGCCTTACCAGAGCGATGAGGAGACTGGGAAGTAAAAAGAATTCCTAAACTCTCTGATATATAATTCCTAAATGACTCAAAACATTTTTCTAGACACAACTCGGCCGCTAATAACGATCAAGCAATGGGGCTCCTAAGGTCGAGGATGGCTCTGATTACCAACTTGTAACGCCCTCGATGCGGCTATATCTCCCACGGGTCGAAGCACGACTTAGAGGCATAACCGCATTGAAAGCAATGTCACAAGTGAGGTAATCTTCGCAAACAACCCATGTAATACATAAGGGAAAAGATACATAGTTGGCTTACAATCGCCACTTCACACAATTACATGAATAAAGCATTACATCATCCAAATAGACTCAAGGTCCGACTACGGAACCAAAATAAAAGAAGAACCCCAAATGCGACAAAGGTCCCCGATCGACCCCAACTGGGCTCCACTACTGATCAAGTAGAACGAAACAACACAAAGGACAAGATCTTCATCGAGCTCCTCCTGAGCTTGGTTGCGTCATCTGCACGGTCTCATCGGCACCTGCAAGCTGGTTTTGGAAGTATCTGTGAGCCACGGGGACTCAGCAATCTTGCACCCTCGCGATCAAGACTATTTAAGCTTATGGGTAAGGTAAAGGTATGAGGTGGAACTGCAACAAGCGACTAGCATATATGGTGGCTAACATACGCAAATGAGAGCGAGAAGAGAAGGCAAAGCACGGTCAATAAAAGTATGATCAAGAAGTGATCCTAAAACAACCTATGTCAAGCATAACTCCAACACCGTGTTCACTTCCCGGACCCCGCCAGAAAGAGACCATCACGGTTACACACGCGGTTGATTCATTTTAATTGAGGTCAACTTTAGGTTTTCTACAATCGGACGTTAACAAATTCCCATCTACCCATAACCGCGGGCACGGCTTTCGAAAGTTCAAAACCCTGCAGGGGTGTCCCAACTTAGCCCATCACAAGCTCTCAGGGTCGACGAAGGAATAGACCTCCACCCAAGACATTCCAATCAGACTCGGTATCCCGGTACAACAAGACATTTCGACAGGGTAAAACTAAACTAGCAACACCGCCCGAGTGTGCCGACAAATCCCGATAGGAGCTGCACATATCTCTTTCTCAGGGCACACTCAGATTGTCCTAGGTACGGGTAGGCCAGCCTAGAGTTGCCCCTGGTGGCCACCGGTAGCTGATAGGTGGACCAACACTCAGAGGAGCACTGGCCCAGGGGGTAAATAGTGATGACCCTTGGGCTGGCCGACCCAAGGGAAAGAAAAGGCTAGGTGGCGAATGGTAAAACCAATGTTGGGCATTGCTGGAGAAGTTTTAATTCAAGGCGAACTGTCAAGGGGTTCTCATTATTACCCAACCGCGTAAGGAACGCAAAATCCGGGAACATAACACCGATATGACGGAAACTAGGGCGGCAAGAGTGGAACAAAGCACCAGGCATAAGGCCGAGCCTTCCACCCTTTACCAAGTATATAGATGCATTAATTAAATAAGATATATTGTGATATCCCAACAAGTAACATGTTCCAACAAGGAACAACATCTCCATGTTCCAACAAGGAACAAACTTCAATCTTCACCTGCAACTAACAACACTATAAGAGGGGCTGAGCAAAGCGGTAACATAGCCAATCAACGGTTTGCTAGGACAAGGTGGGTTAGAGGCTTGGTTCAACAATATAGGAGGCATGATAAGCAAGTGGTAGGTATCGCAGCATAGGCATAGCAAAAGAGCGAGCAACTAAGCAAGCAAAGATAGAAGTGATTTCGAGGGTATGGTCATCTTGCCTGAAATCCCGCAAGGAAGAAGAACGAGTACATGAAGAAGACAAACGGACGTAGACGAACGGGTCCTCACAAACGCAACGTTACCGGAATCAACCCGAAGAAGCAAACACCGGAAAAGAAGCACACAACATAGTAAACAACCAACACATGAACATGGTATGATATGCGGGATGCGGTATGCGATGCATATCCATGATTTGACAAGGAATGCATGAATCTAGCCTCAACTTGGAAATCCAAGTGTGCCACTGGAAAGGTGAGATGAAATCGCTTGAAAACGATATAAAGAACCGGAATCGGAGTTACGGTTTGGAAATGGCAAGCGATTCAAATATGACACCGGTCTGCGATTTACAGCAAGTAGCCATCTAAATGCAATGAGATGAACATGCTACAGCACCCAAACATGACAACAAAATACATGGCAGGGATGCATACAAGATGCTTAACAAAAGCCTAGCACTAAGCTACGGCCAATTCATCCATTAACAGGTTCAAACAAGCATGGAAAAAATGCATATGACAAACAGATTTCAGACTTAGTGAAATTAACACTTGTCTGGAATTTCAGATCAGATAGCCCTCTTCTAACAGCATTTTGGGCATCAAGATGAACTCAAATGAAAATGATGCAGTGGAATGAAATGATGTACTCTCTGAGATGAACATTTTGATATGCTATATGCATGAATCGGAGCTACGGATGCAAAGTTATGGGGCTATGAACATGGGCACTTGGATCTGGGATGTTCGGGACTTAGTGAAAATATACCTCCGGATAAAGTCAAACCAGGACGAAGTGGTACGGGACGGAGGGATCCGGATCTAGACGGGGCGTTTGGATGGACGCGCGGGTGGATCTGATCCCGCTTCGCAGATCTTGCCGGAGAAGTTCGCCGGAGACGGAGGAGACGGCCGGAGGTGAGGAGGAGCTCGCCGGTGGAGAGGGAGGCTGGCGATGGCACCGCGGCGGCGTGGCACAAGGACGGAGGCGGGGCACGCCTCGGCTCGGCGGAGGAGCGGACCGGGAGGCGGCGCAAGTGCGGCGGTGGCGGAGCGGCGCAAGGCGAGGCTGGCGCGGTGGCGGACGAGGCATTTCGGGCGCGCGGTCGGGCGGCGGTTCGGGCGACGAAGGCCGGGCGGCGGCGGATCCGGGCCCCGCGGGCCAGATCTGGGCCGCGCGGTCGGGCGGCGGAGGAGAGAGGAGGAGGGCCGGCGCGGTGAGGTGGCGGCGTCTGGTTGGTCATGGGAGGTGGAGGAGGCGACGTGGCGGCTCCCCACTGGTCCGGGTGAGGTGGCCGGGCGGTGGACATGTCCGGGCGGCGCGGGAAGAAACGTCCGGCTGCGCGCGGAGGAGGAGGTTAGGGTTCATCTGCGCGAAAATTCCAAGAGGAACACATATTTATAGGTAGAGGGAGCTAGGAGAGTCCAAATGAGGTGCGGTTTTCGGCCACGCGATCGTGATTGAAGGACTGAGATGATGGAGCAGGTTTAGGTGGGTTTTGGGCCAAATTGGAAGGGTGTTGGGCTGCAACACACACGAGGCCTTTTCGGTCCCTTGGTTAACCGTTGGAGTATCAAACGAAGTCCAAATGGTACGAAACTTGACAGGCGGTCTACCGGTAGTAAACCAAGGCCGCTTGGCAAGTCTCGGTCCAATCCGGAAATGTTTAATCCCCACACATGAAAGAAAGGTAGAAATGACCACCGGAGGAGAACGGAGCGCCGGAATGCAAAACGGACAACGAGAAAAATGCTTGGATGCCTGAGATGAACATGTATGCAAATGAAATGCACATGATGACATGATATGCGATGCATGACACGCAAGCAATGACAAGGCAACAACAGCGAATAAGTGGAGGACACGTGGCACATCGGTCTCAGGGCATTACAACAAACCTCCATACCTTTCCTCGTGGGGCTCTCGCTCGGGAGGGGTGAGCGAAGACCAGGTCCGAGGGACCTAGCGAGGTGGCGTATGCAAGGCGTGACCTGAGCGTAGCCCCCGTGGCCAGCCCCCTCGCGCAACTCTCTTGAAGGGACAGTGGCGCGGTGAGGCTGAGCACCGAGCCTGGCGGCTCACCTAAGGTTAATGCAGCAGTGAGGCCACCCTCAGTTGTTTATCACCAGCGCAGAGGATGGAGCTTCCGCTCTTGCACGTGCATAGCCATTCCGTGACTGTGTCGACTGTCAGCGCGGAGTATGGTGCTTCCACTGGTACGTGGGTGGGAGCTCCCTCTGAGGGGAGACTCCCGAGCGTGCATAAACCCGCCTTGACACGTGGCTTGGATGACAGGGCTAGAGGACGTGTGTATGGACACCCATGAGCCAGCACGCAGGAGTCACGAGGCCCTACCTCAAGGTATGTTGCGCCTGAATTTGGCTCTAAACACCCGTGATAATCCTACGAGATGGTCAGGCAACCTGCGCTGAGTGAATCTCCTGAGGTTATCGCATGAGAAGGCCAAACCCCAACGACTCCGAGAGGTGACGTGAATGGGACCGGCCCGCCAGACAGAGCTCAGCCATTGGGTTTATCGACGCTGCAGGGACATACCCGAGCACAGACACTGTGCCCCATCTTCTCATGTGAAGGCCCTAAAGAAAGACAATAGATGCGCGGCTCCCGTTATGACGAGGCACCGGGTCGCGCTCCCTTACTCATCCATCCATGATTAGCTCATGCGAGAACAAGGCACCAATCATTATGGGAGGTGACGTGCACGGGAGTTGGCCCGTGAGCCGGAGCTCAACCACTTAGGTTTAGCGACACTGTAGGGACGAACCCGAGCACAGACGCCATGCCAGTCCTTAATCATGAGGTGATCGTGGGTGGGCTTGCATGGGCATACGATGTTCATGGTGACGAAGCATCGGACAGACAGGTGATAATCATAAAGCAACTCATGATCAAAGGTAAAGCGAGTTCTGATAGATGCAATAAGGATACATGCGTCAGGGACGGACCCACGCGGCTTGGGGATAATGCAGCCCGAGGGGCGCTCCCACTGGACAGACCAAAAGATGTCACCTCGCACTGTTGCTGAAGAGATGTTGGAGCAGACGACAACGCGTGTTGCAGAAGTCGCTCGTCATGAGCCGCCCGGGTCCTAAACCAAGGGAGGCTCTAGAGGACTGGGGGGCTTGCGAGGATCCATCACCCTCTCCGTCAGAATCTCCTAGTGCCTGGCCTCATGAGATGCTAGGATGCCCCGCATGTGGCGCTGATGCATGGTAGCCCTCACTACTACAGGATGTTGCTAACTTGCCACTACGATCAGAGACCCTTCGACGAAACTGTGTGCGAACGATGGTGTAAAAAACCAATCAAAAAATGTGCAAAATGTTTGCGATGGAGGATGCATCAAACATGGTTTAGATTTTAGTTGTGTGTGCGATACAGGGCATACAGTTTAGTTCAATTAAATATTTGCGGTGAGGAGGAACAAAAGAAATAGGCATCCAGATGAAGGTGTGTGCGATATACAACATACGGTTCACTCAGATGAACTGTTTGTGATTAGGCAACACAAAAGAAGCGGTCAGCCAGATCAAGGTGTGTGCGATATACGACATGCGGTTCACTCGGATGAACTGTTTGTGTTGAGACAAGAGAACAAAAATGGTTCAATATAACAGGATGTGTGTGATACACGGCAAATAGGTCTGTAATAAGAAATGTGTGTGAAGACCGATAATAACATAGATGGTTGCTGCTAATAAGACGTGTGTGTTGTGCAATGGGATTGCATACAGAACAACAACATTATATACACACTTATAAGGACATGGTTGCATAATCAAATTAAACATCCACTTACATAGGTGGCTACTACAACCATGGCATTTGCACACACCAAAGTAAACTATGACATGCATAATTACATAGGTGGCTACTACACACATGACATTTTGAAAGTGCAACTATCCCTGGGTGGTTTTGGTAATTCCTAACAACATATAGCCCATTGAGCTAATGCTATTTCAAGATAAATATTCCAGGAAAGCTCGATATTTGGCTTGGCATGGATTAGAAAGTGCACCCCTCAAAATACTAAGAACACATGTTGACTCAAGCTCAAGACTCTACATTTTACTTTTAGTGATCCAAGATCACATTGAGTCCACAGGAAAAGCCAATACTATTAAAAGGGGATGAAGTGTTGCTTAATGAGTTACTTGCTCAAAATGCTTAGTGATATGATCCAAAACCCTCAACTACTTTCTCATATCCACATATGTCCCAAACCAAAAGTCAAACTCGGCCCCACCGAAATTTCCTACCCGGTGCCACCGAGTTCACTTGACATAGCCACTGCCACAAATCCTAGTCATTTCGGTCTTACTGATAGGGATCTTGGTCTCACCGAGATGGGATTGCAACCTCTCTCTTTCCCTGCATAATGTTTCGGTCCAACCAAGGTGAGCGATCGGTCCCACTGAGATTGCAATGCAAACTCTCTGTTTCCCCTTCGTAATGTTTCGGTCTAACCGAGATGAGCGAATCCGTCCCACCGACTTTGGCTAACCAACTCTCTATTTGCCTATTACCAAAATCTGTCCCATCGAGTTTGTGTAATCGGTCTCATCGAGATTATGTTATGCCCTAACCCTAATAGAATCGGTCCCATCGAGTTGACATGTCGGTCCTACCGAAAATCCTAACATTCACATTTTGAACTAAATCGGTCTGACCGTGTTTCATGATTCGGTCCCATCGAGTTTGGTGATTTGTGTGTAATGGTTAGATTTTGTGTGGAGGCTATATATACCCCTCCACCCACTCTTCATTCGTGGCGAGAGCCATCAGAACATGCCTACACTTCCAACATACATTTTCTGAGAGAGAACCACCTACATTTGTGTTGAGGTCAAGATATTCCATTCCAACCACATAAATCTTGATCTCTAGCCTTCCCCAAGTTGCTTTCCACTCAAACCCTCTTTCCACCAAATCCAATCCTATGGGAGAGAGTTGAGTGTCGAGGAGACTATCATTTGAAGCACAAGAGCAAGGAGTTCATCATCAACACACCATCTATTACCTTTGGAGAGTGGTGTCTCCTAGATTGGTTAGGTTTCACTTGGGAGCCTCCGTCAAGATTGTGGAGTTGAACCAAGGAGTTTGTACGAGCAAGGAGATCACCTACTTCGTGAAGATCTACCCTAGTGAGGCAAGTCCTTCGTGGGCGATGGCCATGGTGGGATAGACAAGGTTGCATCTTCGTGGACCCTTCATGGGTGGAGCCCTTCATGGACTCACGCAACCGTTACCCTTCGCGGGTTGAAGTCTCCATCAACGTGGATGTAAGATAGCACCACCTATCAGAACCACAACAACAATCTCCGTGTCTACATTGCGTTTGCTCCCTCAAACTCCTCCCTTTCCCTTCATATGCAATTGTTTTACATTCCGCTGCTATTCTCTTAGAATTGCATGTGTAGGTTAATTACTTGACTTGTGCTAAGTTGTTAAAATATTCCAAGACTTAAAATTGGGGAAAGGCTAGATTTTTATTTGGTGAAGTAGTCTAATCAGCCCCCCTCTAGACATACTTTCGATCCTAAACATTTCCACACACCAGTAAAGTAAACTATATATTACATGCACGATTAACTAGCATAAACGATCACCTGATCATCATCTACTTCTTGTGATGCTTGCTCTGCTTGTGACGCTTGCTCTACTTATGGCTCGATCCGGGCTCGTTGATTTGGGTAACAAGGCACTTCCTCATGTCAACGATCCGCCTGTGCATCTCGTAGCATGTGTACATGCTCTTGGGTGCAAACCTAAGGTGAGGTTCATCCAGTTGCCGCATCAAAGTCCTGTGCCAGGATAGGGGACTTATTCTCTGGGCATCCTACTTCATCTTTTTGTAGTAGGGGTCGATGATGGCTGAGGCAAGTTTGACCAGGGAGTCCTTCTTCGTGCTACCCTAGACCCTGTAGTGGTCATGAATTTCAATAAGGTTCTTGTAGGCCAAACCCGTAACACTGAGCGCTTTTACATTGTTGTTGGTTTCCACCATGGCGAACTTGTAGTTGGTGATGTTGACAAACCTATTGAAATGGTCGCAAGGCTCTCTGGCCATGCAGTAGTGGTAGATGAGGACATGATGGTGCACGCACAACTGGGCGACGACAACCTTCTAATCTATGTCGGGATGACCGGCGGTGTACTTGAGGTCGATGGTGACCACCTTGTACGTGTCTCGAGCAAGCAACTCCTCAACGCTGTTGATGTAGTCATCCACCACGGCCGTGTCGATGGTGTACACCACCGAGAGATCCGTCTCCCTTGCATGGGTCTCCACTCTATGCTCGCTAAACTCCATTGGAGCACCTCTAGACATCCCCTCTCTATGTGTCATCGTGGGTGTGCTTGTTGTGTTGTGGGGCATGATTGAAAGGTTGAAGAAACTAAGGTTATAATGGTTGCGGGAATTAAAGGGGAAGCTGGACGGCCAGGAATATCGGCAGGCCCTGATGGCAGTTCTAATTTGCAGCGCGTAACTCCATCGTGCCGCACATGACTGCATCACATGGCAACGCGTGCGGCGCAACCGCATGGATATGGGGCCCTCGACGTGATAGTGCGCACGCCCAACCGCTGGCGCGGAGGGATGCGAGCAGAGCACTCTGCGGTCGCCTCAACGGCGAGCAAGCATATATAGGTTTGTCAACCATATACAGGTTTGTCAAACCTGTATATGGTTGAGAAACCTATATATTGTGGCCACTTGTAGTCGTTGATGTTGACAAACCGGTTGAAACGGTCGCAAGGCTCTGTGGCCATGCATATAGCAATTAAACACGCAAGGAAAAGGTGGCCACAAGCCCAACGCGCTGATGTACGTGAGCAGAGCGTGACGTAGCGCCTAACGGCGAGCAGAGCTTGCCGAGGGACGCGAACAGAGGCCGACACAGTGATAGGTGGCAAATAAGACAAACTGTGCGAGCGATGTCGGAGACATCAAGCACGAATCAGATTAGAGTTGTGTGTTCGATACGTGGCATACAGTTGATCCATCTGAGCAGTTTTTGATGGTATAAGCAATGTGTGTCGCGGGCAAACACTTGTAGGTATATAACCTTAAATTTAACCAAAAAAGTGTTATTGCATGTTAGAAAAATTGTATAGCTAGAAACTATGTTCAAATACGACTCCAACGATATAATATTTGGCGACATGCATTCATATTTTATTAGTTAAATCCTCCTTATAAACCAAGATGGGGGTATAGTAGGTAATTAAATCACAAACGTTTTTTTGTATTAACCATATATGTACGAGTCCTTTCATCCTCCTCTCCCTCATCTTGTCACCCCACTGCCGCAGACGGCTTATAGCGCAAACTCGCGCAGCACGCAGGGGCATTCTTTTGGCCAAACAGCGGCTCAAAGTGGCACCAATGAATCGTTCATGAGCCCGTTCCCGCGCAACCTCATAAGCTCCCGCACAAGCTTCCCGCCCGACTCGGTGAAATCCCCCAAAATCCCAATGCTTACCGGCCTGCTATATAAACCCTCACGGCCGGCGAGTCTTGCGTCGCATTTTTCCCTTCCTCACTGTACATTATCTCGTCTACTTCTCCCACAATCACCAATGGCATCGGTCCATCATTGTCGCTCAGCCACTCCACTGTCATAAGAGGACAGCTCCAGCTGCGAGGCTACACTGCGGCGGTGGCACAGTTCCTGGCCTAGTTTAGTGCATGTGGCGTCCCTGTTGGGTGTGTGCGGAACACCCACCACAAGCTCCGCTGCCGCTGCCCGTTGGCAGCTGTTGCCGGCCGCCGTTGCCTCCACACCACTGTCCAAAGCCAGGGCCATCTCCCGCTACGCTGCCGCGGCCCGAAGGCGGGAGGTGGCCGTCGTGGCCGCCACCCCACTGCCGGCGACCATGGCCATCACCCGCTCCGCCACCGCAGCCCGAAGGCGGGAGTTCACTACTAGGAAAACCCTTACCAGTAGCGCGGGCACCAGCGCTACTGCTACGGCGCTACAACTATTTTGTAGCAGTAGAGCTTGTTTAAACCAGCGCTACTGCTATCTGTATCTAGCAGTAGCGCGCCTCTGTCCGTCGCTACTGCTAATACTAGTAGCGTGGGCTTCAAAAAACGCTACTGGTAAGCAGCGCTGCTACTACTCCAATACCCCACACTACTACTTGTATTTTCGTTTTTTATGTTGTTGTATTCGTATTTTTACAGGTTTTATACAGTTACAACATACACATACACTCGAACTATATGAAAAAGGAATGTCTCATCATCATCATCGAAGTGGTACAACATAGTCTCATCATATCAACATAGTCTCAAAACAAATGATGTCGATCTCATCATCTCGAAATAGCGATACAAGTTAATGATCACATGTATCTTACATTGTCACCATAGACACATGTTTCATCATCTACCTAAACTAAGACATAAACTGTAAGAGCGATCACGATGATCAAAAGCGGTATGATGTAGTAGTTTTTGCGGCGGCGCTGGTTCTGAATCCCCTGTTGTGCTATGAATCTCAAGTAACTAGCTTCGGCTTCCGCTCTGCTATCAAACCCTTTCTGGCTTCCGCCGGAGAAGCCAGAGACTAGGGCCTGACACTCTGGCCACTCATCATACACACCCGGAACATGCCCTACATGCACGACATACCACTTCCTCGCCATCGTTGATCTATATACTTGTCAGAGATGCACATATATCTACCATGAAGAGAATTTAACAAAACAGTTATGAAATTGAAGCAACATATATAGTAAACATAGTTAACAAATTTCATCGTACCGAAAGTAATTAACTAGAGCGCGGCACCATACATCTAATAGTTTCGTCGTACTGAGAGATTCGAAGTTTCGTCGTACATAAAGTAACAAGTAACTAAACATACACATTATTTTTAAGCAATGCACTCTTCCCATTTGTCCATATCCGGAAGGGTGTCACCAAGCTTAGTGAAAGGCCTCATGTCCTGACGTTGTAGGGCAATGCGTGTTCGGATGTCAGCTCGCGATATTGGGCCGACGTAGAACATCCCATTCTCTTCGAGGACATCTTTGATGATGATGGACGCAATTTCCTGTTGGGTTCCGTAGAAATCATTTCGAAGTCAATTATCCGGCACGGCTCCAAAGGCTTCGGCCCATCTCTGGATATGGGTATCGGATGAAGATTTCATGCAAAGTGATTGCACATCCCTTCTATACTCCATCATTAGATGGATGACGTAGAATCCATCATTCTCACTTCTTGCCAGTTGCTGGATGCAACAGAAGTCAGTCTTGTGGCTAAAACAAAGCCCGGCTTTATTTGTTTTTTTGCATTGGACGTAGCCACCCCGCATGCTGAAGCCCAGTATAGCTCTGTCCAGAACATACTTAATGTTTGTGTAATCTTTCTTCTGTATGTTCTTCGACGGGTCCAAATATACGGCGCGGGAGTAATGCGGGTAAAGAACAATGAGAACGGCACGACACCCCCCGCTGCGCAAAATACACAATCAAGTTTAGCCTCCATGCGTGCAAAGTAACTATTGAAATGCACGAAAGGATGTATGTGTGCTATCCGCGGATGTCTTACCTGGGATGATAAGGTAGGAGAATCGTTTCTTTGTCCTTATTGCTGACCAAGAATTCTTCGATGTACTGACTCGCATATTGACGGTTGGCGTCGTTGATTGACAAGAAGCCCTCATGCATGTAGTATGGGTCCGTGACCGCAAGACCGGTGACTTGCTCTCTCCTGACGATGTAGTTCATGTGCAGCGCATACAGGCGGACGAAGGTAAAATCGAGTGTCCTCATTTGAAACATCTGGAAGATGTAATCAAACCTCAGGAAGAAGAGGTCCGCGGGGCATGTGTGGACATACATCTTGCAACTGCTCGGCACATGAACCGTATAAAGTGGGTATCCTGGATCATCCGAGGCGAGGAGGCTTCTCTCTGTCGAAAGCACATGGTCATGGAGTCTCCTGAGATCCCCTTCTATGGCAGCTAGTGCATTCGCCGGTACCATTGGCTGTCCCGCGACATGGATTAATGGCGCATGTTTCATCGGTACACGGTCAACCTTGGTCGAAGGCGGCTGGCTGCTAGAACCAACATTGCCAGCTTTATTGGATTTTCTCGCCGCCGGTCTCTTCCTCTGCTTCTTCTTGGGGCTCAGGTGCTGGTGGGTCTGTCAGACCCTCCCTGAGCACCACCCCTAGTGTTGTCGGGCTCAGCTTTGGACGACTCTGGCTAATCAGTTGAGCTTGGGTGGAGCCGGCATCTGGAGGCGTGTCCTGCGAGGATTGCATGAACAAAGACTTCTTGCACTCCCGAGGACGTTCTGGCTCTGGTACATACATCTCATATTCCTATGGTTGACTCATTGTTACATCATTGTCAAAGGAAGTATTGAAATACTGGTTAGGGTCATCGTCCGCCTCCTCCATGTCATGATCCCTATCCTCTTACATGGGGCAGATGGCATCATCTGCCGGCGGAACAGTTGGCCCTCCTTCCTCATGTCTCTCGATCTCAGCAAGCAGCACAGACGATGGTTGTACTTGTGTAGGTGGTGTTGTGGTCATACCTTCCCGAGGTTCGTTGGTGTGCTCCCGGCCACCTCGACACGAAGAAGATTTTTCGGCCACAGGATCGGCCAATTTTTGCATTGCCCAAGCTGCGTGGGGGTCTATCCTCTCTATCGGTTTGTATCGGACGAAGGAGACCCTCGTAGCCCGCTTTCACACTCGCCACAGAGACCCTTAAGTCATTATCAGGCATCTGCCGGCGGTGAAACAATAGATCCTTAGGCTTCACTATAGTACCCTTCCCCACATCCACCAACCCGCCCTTCATGTTGTAAAGGAGGGTGCACGGAGTGGAGTCGGTCTACAAAGACACATACGTGCGGCGTTAGAGATCCAAAAAGAACGGCAACTAAAGATTAATTAATTAGTTGAGTTGATGAAGGTGCGACAACGCGTATTTACCGTGAGGGCGTCGAGCTCAGCCAATGTCGACGGCCCAACATTCAAGCCAGAGACGGAGCTAGGGCTGCTGTGAGAACTGGGCAGAGGAGCAGGTGCCGCTGGAGGAGGTGCGCCGGTTGCCATACTAGGTACGGGTAAGGGTGCGGTGTTCATTGAGTTGCTCCTGCTGAAGCTGGGCATGGGAAAATCACTTGGTGGCGCGTTTGGATTTTGTAGCACCCATGTGACCACTGTTGGAATCAAGCTTGTAAAGGCAGCCACCATATCATCTCTACAGGCAGCGATTATCTCAGCTTTGGTCTCAGCTTTTGCTTTCTCCATCGCTCGCGCCACCTTCTTGTCGATAGTCACTTGACTGAACTTCTTTCTCTGTCTTTTGGCCTAGGGGTCCTTGTTATAATAGTACTTCCAAGTGGCCCCATCCCCGGCACCATGCACACGTCCATATTGCGGCCGCTTGCCAGGCGGGTGTCCCATCATTATGTCATGGCCCGGTTGAAAGGAGTGTCCCACTTGTACTTCACTAACGACTGAGTCGACTGAGTCGACGAGTCGCTCTCGGCCGCAAGCTTGTGTTGCTCTCTCTACAAAATGGACCATGAATCATTTACGAATGCGACTAGAATGTAGTAGACTTCATTGATCAGAACCTAATATGTAAGGTGGTAAAAAGGATAAATACCAGTAATCTCATGAATTGCCTAGTCGGCCCATCGGTGAAAAAAAATCTTTTTCTTGGGGTCCCACGAGAATCGGGCCCTGATGAAGTCGTGCTCCTACTAGTCGGTGAACTCAACCAATGGGTCTGGGATCCCCTGACGTTCATGTTCTGCATCCTCCTTAGCCCACACGGTCCTCTTTCCCGTGTAACCACGACTTCCAAGGCGGTGGTTCCCCATGTTCTTTGCCTGCAGCTGCTTGCCTCTCTCCGACCTGGCCTTGGCAGCTTCTTCATTGCAAGTCTCCTTGAACCTTTCAAAGTCCTCCATTGTAATTTTCGGATTGTCTGCAACAATCTTGGCGTAGGTCTCATGGTCTACTTGAATCGCCCTTTTCACCCTAGTTTTCCGAGCGCTCAATGAGTTGCTGAACTTCCCTAGGGCTTTGTTGTTGATTTTTTCATGCCCTCGTCATCCCATGGGTCAACATCATCATTCCGACCGGGGAACTGGAATTTTGTGTGCAACCTAGTTAGCAGCAGCTTCTTCAAATGTTCATCCTTCCGTATTTTTGTGGTGTTGATGTTAGTGGTATCCTGTAGGATGCATCCTAGTTGGTTGTCGTAACACGCTGCCACTTCTCGCGGCTCTATTGGCTCGAACTCGCCAGGGTGCACCGCCGTGACCACCATTCTTCCAGTGCCGAGCTCATTTGGGCGCCGTGTCCTCTTTTCCTTCTGTCCCTCACTGGCTTGAGAGGTCCCACCTTCCGTGTTGCAGTTCGAAACATCATCAGTGCCAGTCTCAGTGTCAGTGTCGTTTGTGGCATCAGTGTCGGCGCCGGCGCCACCATCATCGTCATCCGTCATGACAAGGCGGTCCGGACACCTAGCTTCCTGTCTCTCCTGATCCGCCAGAAAGTCGAGGTAGGCGTGTGCTTGACCTAATTGGGAATGAGAACCTCCGGCCTCATCGGTGTCGGTCATGTTTCCTGGGGTTCAATGTCGTAGTGGTTTAATTATCGAGCTTTATATAATAAAGTGAATAATGACAAAAAAGTGAACTTTGTTTTGCCGGAAATGTCGTTTCATTCCCGTTGTGACAAATCTCAGACACTCGATATGTCCAACTTTCTAGCATGTCATGCCGAAATTCACGGAAAATTTTGGCATGACCTTTGCTAGAAAGTGCACATATAGAGCGCCTGAAATTTGCCGGAATGGAAATGAATCAACATTTCCGGCAAAACATAGGTCACTCACAATCGGGAAATGAATCAACAACCAAAGTCCGGTAGAACTACAGCAGCACAACAATATAGGATGCTCACTATAGCAGCACAACAACCACATGCACATGTACTCTCCTCTAGCATCTGCATGGACAGAGCTCTATATAGTGTGGGTTTTGGGATGCTCACTATCTGCCTGTCGAGGATGAGGGTGTGGTGTCGATGATCTTTGAGTGGCGTCGTCGAGCAGCACAACGGTGATCTACCTGTGCGTCAAGCATTCACAAGATATATTATTGTAGACACACAAGATAAATTATTGTAGACACACAAGATCAATTATTGTAGACAAACAAGATCAATTGTGGACCTACAATCTGCCTAATAAAATGTTCATTTTCATTTTATTTACTCTATAAACAAACTAAACACTCATTTTCATTTACTCTAGCAACAAAATCCAAAACAAGCATATTAACAGCATTCTAACAATAGGCATTTTAATAGCAAGCATTTGAACAACATGCATTTTAACGGCAAGCATTTGAACACTCTAACAATAGGCATTTTAACAGCAATTCAACACTCTAACAACACACATTTGAACACTCTAACAACAGACATTTAACACTCTAACAACATGCATTTTAACAGCATTCAACATTTGGACAGCAAGCATTTGAACAAAACAAGCATATGAAAAGGGAGGGAAGAGGGGGTGGCACACCTAGGCCGGGGTTGGGATCAGGGTCGGGGTGGCCAGGGCAGAGGGGCTGGGGTCCTTCTCCTCCTCGTCGATCTGCAGAGAGACCAAATTTGGTCAGAGAGAGAGAGAGAGCAGGGGCGGCACGGAGGGAGGGGCCGGGCCAGGGGTGCACCTAGGGCAGGGGGCAGCACGGGGGGAGGGAGCGTCGGGGTGGCCAGTGGCCTGCGTCGAGGTCGGGTGCGACGCGCGTCAACGGCGGCGTGGGCAGGTGCGGGCGTTGGTGGTGGCGTGGGCGGGTGCGGGCGTTGGCGGCGTGGGCGGGTGCGGGCGTCGGCGGTGGCGTGGGCGGGTCCGGGCGTTAGCGGCGTGGGCGGGTGCGGGCGTCGACGGTGGCGAGAGAAAGGGGATTCGAGCGAGAGTGAGAGAGAGAGGAAAGAGATAGGATCTAGCGGACGGTGCTGTAGGCAACTTAGCTATAGCTCGTGTTGGCAAAACGAGCTATAGCTAAGTTAGCTATAGCACTACCCAAGCCAAAACGCTATAGCGCTGCCGAGGCCAAAACGTGCTACTGCTAATTTTTTTTAATTTTTTTATTTTTATTTTTATTTTTATTTTTCATATTCCACAAACTTTCTTCCTTTTTATTTTATTTATATTTCTCTTTTTATATTTATTATTCTTTTTCTTTTACTTTTTCTTTTTTTTCATATTCCACAAACTTCCTTCCTTTTTCTTTTTTATTTTTCTTTCATTTCAGTTTCCACAACTTATTAGTTCTTTTTCTTTTTTCCATTTCATTTTGCAAAACTTCCTTTCTTTTTCTTTTTCTTCTTGTTTTTCTTTTTCTTTTTCTTTCATTTGCAGTTTTCTTTTTCTTATCTTTCTTTTGCACTTTCCTTCCTTTAATTTGGTCTGTCATTAGAGCAATACCACTGTTACCCTCGGATAATAATTAGTATAACATATATTACATGATTTGACCGCTAACACCGGTATACAAAAGGACACACACAAACTTTGGGGATTAGTTTGTCAGCTTGGGCGACGACGACGCTTTAGACTGATCTTCTTCCTCTTTTGTTCATTGTCGAATAATTGAGCCCATGGTCGTGACTTTTCCTTCTCCAAGGATTACGATCTTTCGTAGGCAATGTAGTCTTCATTCTTCTTTTGACATATGTTTTGTCATCATCAGCATCATCTTCCCTCATCGGATCACCGTACTGGTCATAGTCTTCCTTGTTGGCGACTCCATCCATTCCGGCGATGCTCCTTTTGCTTCTCCTCATGACAACACGGCTGGGATTGATCAGATCATTTATGAAGAAACATTGTGTCACGTGTTTAGCGTGTACCCATGGCTCATTTTTGGCGACGGTGTTGACGGTACCGCTATCATCGGAGTCGGGTATACACATGGTAGTGAAATGTCGGTTTTCTCTGTGTACATTAATAGCCCATCTGACACAGAACATCATCGCGCTATGCAATCCAGAGTAGTTAAGCTCCCATATCTCTTCGACCCTTCCGTAATATCTTTCAATTACATTCCCGGTCATGGCTTCCATCATCACCCATGAGTTTTGGTCATCACTATTTATATCTTTCTCCTACGTGTAGAACGTGTATCCATTGATATCGTATGCTTGATAAGTCGCGAGGTTGGTTGAGGGGCCATGTGCTAAGGCGTATATGAGTGTTCCGTTCGGACAACCCTCTTCCGGGGGATTAGCCAGAACTCGCTCTTTGAACCAACGCACGAAAGTGGAGTTGTGCTCTCTAATAACTTCAGCGTCTATCCTGTGCACCCCACGTTCACGGTATTTCTTTGCGATGGTCTCTTTGTGCAGTGTCACGAAATCTTCTAGCACATCTAGGTGATGTAGCACTACTAAGTTTGCCCTGTCAATGTCGTTTTGTCGGCCCGAGCGTAACACATTCAAATCCCTATGACCGTTGGCGTGACCTTCGCCTTCGAGCCATCCACAGTGCTTGTTGATGGGCAAACCAACAACACGGTCTTTGGTCAGATAACTCTCACAGAAAGAGATGCACTCTTTGGTCAGATATCCCTAGGCTATGCTTCCATCTGGACGGGACATGTTACGAACGAATCCTTTGATGACCCCATTCATCCTCTTGAACGGCATCATGCTATGCAGGAATGTCAGCCCTAGGTCGATGATGTCGTCCATGATGTGGACACATAGATGCACCATGACATCAAAGAACGCGGGCGGGAAGTATATCTCTAGCTCATTCAATATGACAATGATCTCTTCCTGTAGCCTATGGAGTTGATTCACAATGATCGATTTTCGAGATATAGCATCAAAAAAGTGGCATAGGTCAGTAAGCGTATCACGCACATGTGTGTCCATAATCCCTCTAAGTGCAACCGGGAGTAACTGCATCATCATCACATGACAGTCATGAGACTTCATCCCACTGAACCTTTTTTTCTTAGTTTCCAGATATCTGCTTATCTTCCCACAGTATCTGGAACTAACTTTGATTCCGGCAAGGCACTTGAACAATTGATCGACCTCCTTCGGATCTAAGGTGAAGCAAGAGGGGGGCAATATTGTTCTTCCTTCTTGTTTACTTTTTTGCCCCTGTCTTTTCTTGCCTTCGACCCATCCTTGGTCCTCTCCGGCATGTTCATCAATGTTCCAAGCAAACTCTCAAGGATATTTTTTGTGATATTCACTTGATCAAGGCTATGAGGCGTGTCGAGTATGGGCCAGTATTCCAAGTCCTAGAAAACAGATCCCGTCTTCCATACCTTCAGCTGGGGCTCCGGCGCCTTTTTCTTCGTCTTTCCCGGCGAGGGGCACTCTTTCCAGTTCTTCAATAACTCATATATTTCTGCACCGCTACGCTTACGTGGAGGACCTCGATGCTCAACCTTACCATTGAATAGATCTCCACGCTTTCTCCATGGGTCATCCTTCTCGAGCCATCTTCGATGCCCCATGTACATGATTTTCGAAGACCCGCCATCTTTCGATAGCTGCAGAGAAGTTGTATCATCCATGCACCTCGTGCATCCGCAATATCCGTGGCACACCTGGCCGGAGAGATAGTCGTAACCAAGATAGTCCTGCACCGTCGTGATCAGCGCGGCTCTCATGTAGAAATACTCTCCTTTGCTTGCATCCCATGTCTTGGCCGGCGTTGTCCATAAGGTCTGTAACTCCTCTTTCAGTAACCCGAGATACAAATTTATATCATTTCCCAGTTGTATCGGCCCTAGAATAAGCATAGCCATGTGTATGTATTTTCCCTTCATGCACAACCAGGGGGGAGGTTGTACATCCATACAAACACGGGCCATGTGCTATGATTGGTGTTCTGGTTGCCAAATGGATTCATGCCATCACTACTAGTGCCAAGCACGATGTTCCTTGGATCATTTGTGAAAAAAATCAAATTCAGCATTTAATGCTCTCCATTGGCTAGCATCTATGAGGTATCTCAGCTTCGGCTCATCTCCGTCATCTGGCTTCACCCTCTCCGCGTGCCAGCGCATAAGCTTTGCTTCCTTAGGATCTACGAAATACCGCTGTAGACGCGGAGTGATCGGAAAGTACCATACAACTTTCTGTGGAGCTTCTTTCCGGCCTTTTTATATCGTGAAGCATTGCACTTTGGGCAGATGGTTTTTTCAGCGTGCTCGTTCTGATATATGATGCAATCATTGATGCATGCGTGATATCTAATATGTGGCAGATCAAGAGGGCACATGATTTTCTTTGCCTCCTCGACACTAGTAGGACACAGGCTTCCCGCAGGAAGAACCTTCTTTAGGTACTTCAGAAGCTCATCCAGGCTTGTATCTGTCCATTTGTTTTTTGCCTTCATCTTTAGAAGTTCTAGTGTGAAACTCAAGCGGGTCACCTCGGGATTATTGCAACCATCATACAAAGGAGTCATCGAGTCTACCTCCAGTTGCGCCAGTTTGGCCTCCTCTCTAGAAGCAGCTCTGTCGCTAGTCGTCTTCTTGCAAAGCAGGTCTCGAACATGCGGGTCCCGCATGGCTGAACTTCGTAGCAACGAAGACGGTGCCGTGTCCGTGTCTTCTCCGCCTTGAACTGCCTCTTCGCCATCGACATTTCAGAGGCCGTCTTCCTCTTCGGGCACATAATCGATCATCTCTTCGTCTGGTCGCCCCATGTCGTTATTTCCTGCCCCATCGACGTCCTCATCATCATCATCACTTATCCATCGAGTATGGCCATGCATGAAACCATGCATGAGCAGGTGCGCCTTGAATTTACCACCCTCAAAGGGGTCGAGCCTAACTCTTCCTTTGCATTTTTGACACGGACATAAAACATCCTTCAGTCTTTTTTCATACATGTCATCCACAGCGGATTGCCAGTATCTTTCCACCTTCCTTCCATTGACCGTCATGATCACCTGCGCGCGAAGCAAATATTTTAGACACGTATATATGCATGCATGGATCAAATTCATACAAAAATTCAGCATGACCTTCACTAAATACATGACATATTGAGTTTGCATGCTCAAAATTCACCGAAAGGGAATTGAATCGACATTTCGGCATAACATAGGCAACTCATGTCACTCACATGCCACACACAATTCGGTATATTCATATCGCACATAGTTTCGGTCCTAATCGCAAACACACATATTTACATTCTTGCACAACTCTTTTTTTCTCACCAATTTGTCGAGAGGAATATCGAGCACCTTCTTATAATTAGCTAGTAGCTCTAGATAGAGCTATGAGACTAAGGAGGGAGGGCATTAATGGAGGGGTGGTGGAGGGGCAAAGAAGAGAAGGGGAGAAGGGGCAAAAGAAAGGAAGAGGAAGGAGGGAGGGCATTAATGGAGGGGGTGGTGGTGGGGCAAAGAAGAGAAGGGGAGGAGGGGCAAAAACAAGTAAGATAAAGGAGGGAGGGCATTAATGGAGGGGGAGAGAGGGGCAAAGAAGAGGGGGAAGCACTAAAGGACAAACAAGTGCAAGAGGGAGGGGGAGAAAGAAAGGGGGAGGAAGAAGAGGGGGCAAGGTGGCAGATATTTTGGCTAGCGACCATAGTAGTAGCGCTGGGCACCAAAGCGCGCTACTGCTTTATGTGCCAGCCAAAATATCTACTGGTACATAAAACTAGCTATAGGGCTTGCCCAAAAAACACGCTACTGCTAAAAGATTACACATAGAAGAAGTAGCAGTAGCGCTTCTTTGTGGCACCGCACTACTGCTATTTTCTTAACAGTAGCGCTTGTTAGGGTACCAACGCTGCTACTATTTTTTGGCCGGGGGGTGTGGTGTGGCGAACTTACTAGTAGCGTGCCTTCTAGAAACCAACGCTGCTGCTAAGTTCTACCTGTAGCGCATTTTGTAACACACGCTACTGCTAATTATCAGTAGCGTCGGCTCCAAAAAGCACGCTACTACTAATTATCAGTAGTGGTTGGTGGTTGTGGCCACCACCCCATCGTCAGCCGTCATGGCCGCCAGCCCACCGTTGATAGCCGGGATCATCACCGCTCCACCACCCGCCTCCCTAAGGAGTGAAGCGGAGGTGGAGGCCCACACGTGCCTTAGCGAACTTGCGCGCTACATCAAGTTCCTGCGGGAGGAGGAGGAGCACCTCGTCGAGCATGCAAAGAGCCTTACCGCAGCCATGGCCACAGCACACGCCTACATAGAGGCGAGGAATCGTAGATCTACGAGTAGTCAGGCCGCTTCGAGAGGGATCGTCTGGAGTGGCAGTGGGCGTTCGAGCTGGCGTGCGTCACTGAACGTGCAATAGCGGCAGGCACCGTATTGCATTTGTCCAGCTCGTCGGTAGGCTCCTCCTCCTCCTCTACCTCTTACTGAGCGCGCTCGGCAGAGGAGAGGCTGCCGGAAGTAGCACAAAGCCCCTCCGTAGTAGTAGTATTTAGGGGTTATTTTGTTCAGTTCATCTGACTATAGATGTGTGGTGGAACTGTACAACGTACTTAAAATTAGCTAGTATATATAGTTGAAGTAGCTATTTTCAGTATGTGGTTGGCAATAATTGGGGAAAAGTTAGGTCGGTTTAACTGTCGAGTTGAACTGTTTGTATAAATTAAGAACAACTGCTTAATCTATGAATGAAATCTATGCTTAATTACTGAATTTTTGTTGCAAAAATTAGATAGTGCTAGTGATTTTTAGCAGCATATTTTGACAAATCGCAGTGTTACAGGGATTGACAAATGGAAATGTTACTAGATCAACAAATGTCAATCTTTCCAGTTTGACAAATGGCAACATACCCAATATGAAAAATGCAAATCTTACCAAATTGTTTGTATGTGGTTGCACACGGGTCATCCAAAACAACTGTTTGCATTAAAGGGATGCACGAATCCTGCGCTGCGAATTTTCCCTCGACTTAAGGGGGAATACCATAGATATCACTTTGCATACGGGTGTTCTATCTAAAACGTTTGCGATCAAGAGCTACAGAAATCCTGCTTGGCACATTTTCTCTTGGCTTCCTAGGGAAGCTGTCGGTTTGCATACGGGTGTTCTAACTAAAATGTTTGCGATCAAGAGCTGCACAAATCCTTCTAGGAACATTTTCCCTTGGCTTCCTAGGGAAGTTGTCGGTTTTGCATAAGGGTGTTCTAATTAAAATGTTTGCGATGAGGGTTTTATATTTAAAAAACAAATTGAACTGTGGCTTGGGCGCCATTAATGGAGACGATGCGAGCAACGCGGGCAGCCATGGAAGTCAAAAGGTTCGCTTTCCGGTGAGTTTGCACGGCATACAACTCGCACGCTTCCCGGTGAGCCTCCGCATTGGAGTACAGCTCGCATGCCTCCCGTTTAGTCAAGCATTCAAGCACCTATCTGCACAACACCTCCTAGCCATTAAAAGAGTGAGGCATGGCGTCACGTGAATGGTTAACAGAACGCACACAACTTATATGCACTGGAGCATGTGCATGTAGTTCAAATTTGAATTATCCACATTAAATGCCTAGAAAACCCAGTTAATGTATAAAAATGTCCAAACGTACCCTGAAAAATTCCAAAATTCAACACAGCACTCCTGTTGTTCTATGTTGACACTAGAAATTTTTTGGAAGCAGTAAGAGGCAACAAATGTCGTTTCATCCCCAAAGGTGGCACATTCCCTACCGAAACCATCACGCTTGTTGTGAGAAGCTTTGGTTTGTCAGACGCTTATACCCAAACCTGCCCCAAATGGGACAATTTTTTTACCACAACATGTTGATGCCGCTCGATGATAGCATGCCAAGTTTCATGAATTTAGACAAGTTTTGGATTTACTAGAATTTAAAAACCAAGTATCTCAATGTTTGCAGCCGAGTGACGGTGGCGGGGTGTTTGAAATTCATTCCCATTTCTTGCATGGGACCTAAGCATGCAACCAAGGACACAGATTTGATTTTTCAACCAGTTTATATGCACTGGAACATGTGCATGTAGTTCAAATTTGAATTATACACCTGAAATGCCTACAAAACCAAGTTAACGTACAAAAATGTCCAAATGAATCCCGAAAAATTCCAAAATTAAACATAACACTCCTATTATTCTATGTTGACACTACAAAAATTTGAAAGCAATAAGAGGCAAAGGATATCGATTTGTCCCCAAAGGTGGCACGTTCCCTACCGAAACCATCACGCTTGTTGTGACAAGCTCTAGTTTGTGAGACGCTTATACACAAATCTGCCCCCAATGGTTCAAAAAAATTACCACGGCATGTTGATGCCGCTCCATGATAGCATGCCATGTTTCATGAATTTCAGACAAGTTTTGGATTTACTAGAATTTAAGAACCACATATCTCAATGTTTGCGACCGAGTGACGGTGGCAGGGTGTTTGAAGTTCATTCCCATGTCTTGTACGAGACCTAAGCATGGAACCCAGGATAGAGATTTGATTTTTCAACCAGTTTATATGCAATTGAGCATCTGCATGTAGTTCAAATTTGAATTATGGACCTGAAGTGCCTACAAACCCATGTTAATGTATAAAAATCTCAAACGAACTACTAAAAATTTGAAAATTAAACACAACACTCCTGTTGTTCTATGTTGACCCTAGAAATTTTTTGGAAGCAATAAGAGGCAACATATATCGTTTCGTCCCCAAAGGTGGCACATTCCCTACCGAAACCATCATGCTTGTTGTGAGAAGCTCCGGTTTTGTGATACGCTTATACCCAAACCTTGCTCAAATGGGACAAATTTTTTACCACAACATGTTGATGTCGCTCGATGATAGCATGCCAAGTTTCATGAATTTTAGATGAGTTTTGGATTTACTAGAATTTAAAAACCGAGTATCTCAATGTTTGCAGACGAGTGACGGTGGCGGGGTGTTTGAAATTCATTCACATTTCTTGCATGGGACCTAAGCTTGCAACCAAGGACACAGATTTGTTTTTTCAACCAGTTTATATGCACTTGAGCATGTGCATGTAGTTCAAATTTGAATTATACACCTGAAATGCCTACAAAACGAAGTTAATGTACAAAAATGTCCAAACGAACCCCAAAAATTCCAATATTAAATAGAACACTCATGTTATTCTATGTTGACACTACAAAAAATTTGAAAGCAATAAGAGGCAAAGGATATCGATTTGTCCCCAAAGGTGGCACGTTCCCTACCGAAACCATCACGCTTGTTGTGACAAGCTCTGGTTTGTGAGACGCTTATACACAAACCTGCCCCCAATGGGACAAAAATTTTACCACGGCATGTTGATGCCGCTCCATGATAGCATGCCAAGTTTCATGAATTTCAAATGAGTTTTGGATTTACTAGAATTTAAGAACCAGGTATCTCAATGTTTGCGGCCGAGTGACGGTGGCAGGGTGTTTAAAGTTCATTCCCATTTCTTGCACGTGACCTAAGCATGGAACCAAGGATAGAGATTTGATTTTTCAACCAGTTTATATGCATTTGAGCATGTGCATGTAGTTCAAATTTGAATTATGCACCTAAAGTGCCTACCAAACCATGTTAATGTATAAAAATCTCTAACGAACTACTAAAAATTTGAAAATTAAACACAACACTCCTGTTTTTCTATGTTGACACTAGAAAATTTTTGGAAGCAATAAGAGGCAACGGATATCGTTTTGTCCCCAAAGGTGCCAGATTCCCTACCGAAACCATCACGCTTGTTGTGAGAAGCTCTGGTTTGTGAGACGCTTATACCCAAACCTGCCCCAAATGGGACAAATTTTTTACCACAACATGTTGATGCCGCTCGATGATAGCATGCCAAGTTTCATGAATTTTACACGAGTTTTGGATTTACTAGAATTTAAAAACCGAGTATGTCAATGTTTCCAGCCGAGTGATGGTGGCGGGGTGTTTGAAATTCATTCCCATTTCTTGCATGGGACCTAAGCATGCAACCAAAGACACATATTTGATTTTTCAACCAATTTATATGCACTGGAGCATGTGCATGTAGTTCAAATTTGAATTATACACCTGAAATGCTTACAAAACTAAGTTAATGTACAAAAATTTCCAAACGACCCCGAAAAATTCCAAAATTAAACACAACACCCCTGTTATTCTATGTTGACACTACAAAAAAATTGAAAGCAATAAGAGGCAAAGGATATTGTTTTGTTCCCAAAGGTGGCACGTTCCCTACCGAAACCATCACACTTGTTGTGACAAGCTCTGGTTTGTGAGACGCTTATACACAAATCTGCCCCCAATGGTTCAAAAAAATTACCACGGCATGTTGATGCCGCTCCATGATAGCATGCCATGTTTCATGAATTTCAGACAAGTTTTGGATTTACTAGAATTTAAGAACCACATATCTCAATGTTTGCGACCGAGTGACGGTGGCAGGGTGTTTGAAGTTCATTCCCATTTCTTGCATGGGACCTAAGCATGGAACCAAGGATAGAGATTTGCTTTTTCAACCAGTTTATATGCAAGTGAGCATGTGCATGTAGTTCAAATTTGAATTATGCACCTGAAGTGCCTACAAAACCATGTTAATGTATAAAAATCTCAAACGAACTATTAAAAAACCAAAATTAAACACAATACTCCTGTTGTTCTATGTTGACACTAGAATTTTTTTCGAAGCAATAAGAGGCAACATATATCGTTTCGTCCTCAAAGGTGGCACGTTCCCTACTGAAACCATCACGCTTGTTGTGAGAAGCTCTTGTTTGTGAGACGCTTATACCCAAACCTGCCCCAAATGGGACAAAAAATTTACTTTAGCATGTTGATGCTGCTCCATGATAGCATGCCAAGTTTCATGAATTTTAGAAGAGTTTTGGATTTACTAGAATTTAAAACAGAGTATCTCAAAGTTTGCAGCCAAGTGACGGTGGCAGGGTATTTGAAATTCATTCCCATTTCTTGCGTGGGACCTAAGCATGCAACCAAGGATACAAATTTGATTTTTCAACCAGTTTATATGCACTGGAGCATGTGCATGTAGTTATGATAACCCACAAGTATAGGGGATCGCAATAGTTTTCAAGGGTAGAGTATTCAATCCAAATTTATTGATTCGACACAAGGGGAGCCAAAGAATATTCTCAAGTATTAGTAGTTGAGTTGTCATTTCAACCGCACCTGAAAGACATAATATCTGCAGCAAAGTATTTAGTAGCAAAGCAATATGGAAGTAACGGTAGCAGTGGCAAAAGTAATAGTATTGGTTTTGTAGTGATTGTAAAAGTAGTAATGGAAAAGTAACTAAGCAAAGGTCAATATGTGAAAAGCTCGTAGGCAATGGATCAGTGATGGATAATTATGTCGGATGCGATTCCTCATGCAACAATTATAACATAGGGTGACACAGAACTAGGTCCAATTCATCAATGTAGTGTAGGCATGTATTCCGAATATAGTCATACGTGCTTATGGAAAAGAACTTGCATGACATATTTTGTCCTACCCACCCATGGCAGCGGGGTCCTATTGGAACCTAAGGGATATTAAGGCCTCCTTTTAATAGAATATCGGACCAAAGAATTAACACTTAGTGAATACATGAACTCCTCAAACTACGGTCATCACCGGGAGTGGTCCTGATTATTGTCACTCCGGGATTACCGGATCATAACACATAGTAGGTGACTATTGACTTGCAAAATAGGATCAAAACTCACATATGTTCATGGAAACATAATAGGTTGAGATCTGAAATCATGGCACTCGAGCCCTAGTGACAAGCATCAAGCATAGCAAAGTCATAGCAACATCAATCTCAGAACATAATGGATACTAAGGAGCAAGCCTACGATGGAATTACTCATGCACAGTGGTGAGCATCATGAAATTGATGATGGAGGAAGGTTGATGATGACGACGGTGACGGATTCCCCTCTCAAGAGCCCCAAACGGACTCCAGATCAGCCCTGGCCCTTCTAAACCCAGGCTCCCCGACCCGGAACATATCCCTTGATCGAAGAAGAAGAACTCCAAAAGAAATCAAGCATCATTCTCACGTTAGATCATCGCATTACCTGTACCTGCAACTGTTGTAGTAGTAATCTGTGAGCCACGAGGACTCAGCAATCCCATTACCATGGTTAACAAGACTAGAAAAGCTTAAAGGGTATGGAATGGATAAGTGGTGAGGTTGTAGCAAGAACTAAGCATTGTATGGTGGCTAACTTACGAGTACAAGAATAAGATGAGAAACTATGCAAACAGTCGCAAACTAGTAATGATCAAGAAGTGATCCTGAACTACTTATGTTCAAACATAACCCTACCATGTTCTCTTCTCGAACGCACTCGAAAAGAGACAGCCACGGTTACACATGTGGTTGGTGTATTTTTAATTGAGTTTAGTTCAAGTACACTACAACCGGATATTAAAAATTCCCATCTTCCACATAACCGCGGGCACGACTCTCGAAAGTTTAAACCCTGCAAGGGTGTACCAACTTAGCCCATGAAAAGCTCATGATCCGCGGAGACAATCCTCCATCTCGGGGCCCTCCGATCAAACTCAGAATCCCGGTGCACAGGACATTTCGGCAATGGTAAAACTAATCCAGCAAGACCTCCCGGCATGCCGACACCTTCATAGTACCCACCCGTATCTCATCTCAGGCCACGTCCGGATGATCAGTACGTACGGCAACCGAAAACCCTAGGTGAAATGGTGGAACCGCAAGCGGCTCTATTTGTGACCAACAGCATTAGCACTGGCCCCTATTTATGTGGAATAAAGAATCCTCAGGTTCATGACGCCCTATGAGTTAATTAATTAATTTAGTATTATTATGTTGTCAAATCTTAAAACCAATGTTGGGCCTTGCTGGAAGTGTTTTATTCAAAGCGAACTATCAACAGGGGACCATAAACCCTCATCGTGTTAGGGACGCAAAATCAAGGAACTTAACACCGGTATGACAGAAGCTAGGGCGGCAAGAGTGGAACAAAACACCAGGAAAAAGGCTGAGCGTTCCACCCTTTACCAAGTGTATAGATGCATTAATTAAATAAGAGATATTGTGATATCCCAAGATATCCATGTTATCCAAAGAAAACCCGAACTCATCTTCACTACCGCCGGTCATGGCGAACTTCGAGCTCGACACACATCACTTTGTGACGGTTGGCCACAACATCATCGATGGTGGGGATCGGCATCTCCCGTGCACCTTCTACATGCCGCCATGAACACTACATGGTTGCAGAGGTCATGCCTGCACCGGAGGGACAACTTGGGCCAGTGAGGGAAGAGATCGTTAAGTTTGTTCAGAATAGAGGTACTCTGGTTCGCTCTGCTCAGTCTTGGTTCCATGGGGTTGGTTTATTCCAAGTTAGGTATCCTTCTGTCAGATACATCATGCTCCATTTCCTCCGGGCAATGATCATTTCGTTAGATTTATGAAGCATGATGAGGGAGAAAACATCAAGGGGAATCATGGATTTTGTAAAGGTTGGCTCATGTTCATTGGTATTCCTCTAGATTACCGCACACGGAGTTTATCTCGCAAGAGGTAGGAACTTTTGGGAAATTTCACTCTTGGGATAGTGAACACCTGTATATGGTTCGTACTTTGCTTGAGGCTAGCTTTCCGGACACGCCTTTGGTGCCACGAGATGTGGTCTTCGGAGATTATGCTGAAAGGTAGGGAGCTCAGGTTTCTTGGACTGCTGCTTGTTATGTTCTAGAGGCAGATTTTGCTGATCAGATGCCAAACGATGAGGACCCATTGCCTTTGCATGACAACCCTCACCCTATGCATGGACATTTGCTACATGATAATCTGCCTTTCATTCTCCCTCCACATCCGATGCTGGGGTGGAATGATGCACCTCTAGCCCTGCCAACGCCACCAGAAAATATTGTCGATGCTGGTTGGGGAAATGCACATTGGGGTGACAATGATGAGGAGCTCGATCAGCCCCCATAGCCTGCAATGTCGGAACAAGACCAGGTTCCAATCGTGATTGATCAGCTAGAGGGTTCTGGGTATGTGGAGCAGCATGTGCAAGTTCAGATTGATCAGTAGCACCAACACCAGCCTGTACCTGAGCAACACTTATAGGTTCATGAGCAGCCGCTATTTTGGAAAATCCATTGGCTATTGTTCCTTACCAGCTACCTGTCATTCAGCAATACCAGGTCTTCATTGCTATGGCGCGGATTGTGGCTGCGCCACCACTTCCTCCTGAGATGATATAGAAAAGATCATTTGAAAACCTGATGTCTGACTTCTCTCTTAAGGATGTGCCCGGGTCTATCTTCTTCAAGCCTATCAGCATAGTTACATACTCTAAGCGTATGTGATCCATTGCTTTTGATGACTCCCAGAAGATGTCTTTATTGGTGCCAAGCTTGCCCAGCATTTTGCCTCCGAGAAAAACTGTTGTGGCTAAACGCCCAGTTGCCAGAGCTTTGTTTGGAGGTTTACTTGAGGATGTTCTTTTTGGTACTGCCAATGCTGTGTCTGGAGATGTTGTGCCTGAAGTTGTCGTTCCTGGTGGCTCAGAGGAGATCTCTCTTTCCTCTTCTATGGTTTTTACAGCTGAATTGAAGGACAAGGAAAAGAAACAACAAGGAAGAAAGAAGACTGCTGCCCCCCTAGTGGACACTTCGGCGAGGGGGTGTACAATAAGCGCGACAATGCTGGATGGTTTTAAACCTGTGATCTTTGAACAACTCTCCCTTCAGCCCACAAAAAGGCGTCCTCGGTCCAAGCCCATAGAATTGAAGGCCCAGCCCACTACTGAAGATGCGGGTGGCAATGGCAAGTTTGCAGACGTTCCTCCACAAACGCCTCTTAAGGTGCTGCAAGCCATTGGAGTGGAGCTGGAGATCGACCCCAAGCTACTTTCTAGGGATAAGCTTATGGCTAACCCCAAGGATGACTCCTCCTCCTCCTCCAGCATTTGAATGTAGATGTTTAAAACTTTATCTAGGTGTAGCGAGCCTGTCAAATTTGCTTTCTTTTATGTCGTTCTGAAACTTATGAAGTATGGTCAAGACTGGGTGCATTTTGTTTGTTATGACTTGGGATGTATGGCATTGTATGTCATGTTGTTTCTGCTACACACTTATTTGTTACTTTATGAATCAAATTTCCATGCGTAACTGGAAGGTGCTTTGTTGGAATGTCCATGGATTGAATTCTAAAACACGACGGCATTCTGTTAGAGAGAAAGTGACTAAAAGTCAGTGTGTGGTTGTTTGCTTGCAAGAAACTAAGCTCCCAGATTGCTCTCGTACTTTAACTAAGAGCATTTTCCCTGCGGGTTTTGATCAGTTCATTGAATCTCCCTCAAGAGGAGCTTCTGGAGGCATTCTAACTGTGTGGCATTCTGATGTTTTTACGGGTAATCTAATGGAAGTAAAACCCTTTGGGATTGTGATCAGTTTCACTTCGGTGCATAGCAGTGATCAATGGTTTTTGGTAAATGTCTATGGGCCTTGCCAAGGTGTAATGAGAGATGAATTTGTTACCTGGCTCTACAATCTTTAGGTACAACCTGAGCAGAAATGGATGTTATTGGGAGATTTTAATTTCATAAGATCCATGGATAATCAAAATCTTCCTGGTGGAGATGTCAATGATATTTTCATCTTTAATGAGATCATAGGTCATTTGGGTCTATTGGAACTTCCTTTAAAGGGCAGGAGATTCACCTGGTCAAACATGCAGGATATTCCACTCCTTGAACAATTGGATTGGTTTTTTACATCTGCTAGTTGGATCAGCAAATATCCCATGAAACAAGTCACACCTCTTGCTAAAACTGCTTCAGATCATGTTCCTTGTTTAATATCTGTCTGCACCACCATCCCAAAAGCTCACATTTTCAAATTTGAAAACTATTGGGTGCATCAACTTGGCTTTATGGAATGTGTGCAGGAGGTTTGGAAAAAACTTCTCATAAAACTCATATCTTAGCAGTTATTGTGGACAAATTAAAATCCTTGAGGTTTGCACTCAAGAAATGCAATTGAGAATGCAATTGAGAATGCAATTGGGTAATCCTCTGGTTAGATAATTTGGAGGATTTGAGGCCCTTGTCCAAATGTGAATTCAATTTTAGGAAGGTGGTGAAGTTGCACCATGAGCACCTTTTGCACTTGCAGTTTTTATACTGGAGGAAAAGATGCACTATTAGATATATCTAAGTGGGAGAAGAAAATTCAAATTCTTACAGGCCATGGAAACTGAGAGGTATAGGAAGAATTCTATTGCTAGCCTACAGCTGTCTGATGGTACAATTTCTTTAGACCATGGGGAAATGGCTAAGAAATTTTTGGAGACTTTCCAGGGTAGAATGGGAACTGTCAAGCCGATTTTGTTGGGCAATGACATTCTATCTCTGATTCCAAAAGTGCAGGGGCTTGAGGTGCTCACAAAACCTTTTGAGGTAAAGGAAATTGAACATGTCATTATAAGAATTGCCCATTGATAAGGAACCTAGGCCTGATGGCTTTAATGGGCTTTTTATGAAGAGGTGTTGGCATATTTGATTTTATTAGGCTGGTGAAGGAATTTCATGCAGGAACTGCTCATTTGGATAATCTCAATGAGGCCTTCATTACATTGATCCCTAAAAAGCAAACAACTGAGGTTGTTGGAGATTTTAGGCCAATTTCTCTGACCAGTGTGGGCTGAAGTTTCTCACTAAGCTTGCAACTAATAGGTTTCAAGAAGAAATCACCAAATGTGTTCATAAGAATCAGTATGGTTTTATTAAGCAAAAACAATTCAAGATTGTATTGCATGGACCTTTGAATATATTCATTAGTGCAACCAATCAAACCAGCCAATAATATTGCGGAAGCTTGACTTTGAGCAGGCTTCTGATTCTATTCAGCTTGAGGCAATTATAAAGATTCTTATGGCAAAAGGATTTGACAGCAAATGGATCACCTGGGTTCAACAGCTGTTATCATCTGCAACTTCTTCCATTTTGTTGAATGGTGTATCTGGAAAGCACTTCAAGTGTAAGTGCGGTGTAAAGCAAGGAGATCCCATCTCTCCCTCGCTCTTTGTAATTGTTGCTGATCTTTTGCAGACTATGATTAATGACCTCCTGCGTCAGGGCTTGCTAACTTTATCGTTGGCAACACATGACCCTGACTACCCAGTGGTGCAGTATGCAAATGATACTTTGCTATTTGTGGCTGTTGGTACAGCTCAATTGGAGGTTCTCAAAGTAGTATTGAATTCATTTTCTTTGGCAACTAGCTTGCAGATTAACTTCCACAAATCTTCAATGTATCCAATTAATGTGGAAACTACTGTTGCGTCCATTCTAGCTACCCAATTTGGTTGTCAGTTAGGTTCAATGCCTTTCACATATTTGGGATTACCTGTGGGCACCACTCGGCCCAAAATTATTGATCTGCTACCTCTAGTAGAGTGCATGGAAAGAAGGCTAACTACTAGTTCATGGTTTTTGCCCCAAGGTAGTAGGTTGCAGCTGTTAAACTCTGTTATCTCCTCACTGCCTATATATTTACTTTGTAGTCTGTCAATACCAAAGGGTATCCTAAAGAAATTGGAAAGAATTCAGAGGCAGTGTCTGTGGAGGAAATATGGTCAGGAGAAGGGGCATTCTTTGGCTGCCTGGCCTCTGGTCTATAGGCCCAAACTTAAGGGAGGACATGGAATACTCAATCTGGAACTGCAAAATGATGCTCTGCTTCTTAAATATCTGAATAAATTTTATAACAGAGTAGATGTGTAAGTGCATCTAGTGCCCCTTAGTGATTTTGGTGTATTGAAGACTTATAGGTTAAGGGACTAATGAGTTTGTGAGTGTACACAGGTCTTTAATTCTATGAGGAGTTTGATATTTACGGAGAAAGTCGACGCCTAAAAATGAAGTTCTTCGACTGAAGACTTTGGATTTCTGAAGACTTTCTGAAGACTTTGAAAGTGGAGAAATTGGTGTAATCCTGAAGACTTGGTATTCATTCGAGGAACATGAAGCATGAAGACTTTTGTTTTCATAGTTCCATTTTCTCTTTCTTGAGTCATAGGAAACACCATACTGTTAAAGGGGGTTGAGGAAATACTAAGGAAAAATTTCCATGTGATGCTCAACTCAAAATCCTACACCTACCAATCCCTTTGAGTGAAGCCATTGGAAATCTCATACAGTTCAGTCAATTTCTTAAGTGACAGAGACGAAGTTCTTAGGGTCTCTGAGGAATTTGTTCCGACTGAGGAGTTAGGAATTTGCCAGTGCGGATTGCATACACAATGAGGAACATGATAGCCTTGAGAAATTTGATACTCAAAATTCTGACCGTTGTTGTGATATGTGCCAGCTATCCCAAAATATCTACCCACCTAACGGTCATATCATTCAAGGGCATTTATGTCTTATCATGTCGAGCTGCTCACTAGGCTATAAATAGCCGCCCCCTACAACCACTAGCTGGTTGGCTGCTCCAAGAGAAACTGACACTTGTCATTTGAGAGCATCCCATCCTCCAAGGACTTTGAGTGAAAATCATCAAGTGAGGAAAACCCAAACCCAAGAACCTACAAACCCAAAGTGATTGAGCATCACTGAAGAGATTGATCCTGCGTGGATCCGACGATTGTTACCTTTGAAGACTGTGCATCTTCTAGATGGTTAGGCGTCATGGCTTACAACATCCAAGAGGAAATTGTGGATCGCCGAGTGACCGAGTCTGTGAAGGTTTGGAAGTCACCTGAAGACTTACCCCGAGTGATTGGGCGAGGTCTGTTTCACCTTAGCTCCAGGGGAATACTGTGAGGACTAAGTGTCCTGAGCTACGTGTTCAGGACTGGTTGTCCGGGACTGTGTGTCCACATGTTTAAATACGTAGCTGCCCTAACCAGATGTACAACTGTCACAACAGTTGGAACTTGTCTACCAAATTATTGTCTTCACCGAGCTAACTAGTTCCATTTCCTCAACCCTTTCATTTCCTCATTTCTGTGTTGTGTGCTTGTTCATATCTGTTTGAAGACTTTGACTAAAGACTTTCTATATTTCCTCAGCTCAATTTCTTCAGTCTGTTTGTCTTCATTCTGTTTATCCTGTGTTTACGCTTTCTGTACTCTGTGCTTGTTTTCTTTTCATCATGAAGACCATGCTCATGCTCTATAATCTTTAGTTCTGAATACTTATTCTGCTGCAAATAGTCCTTCACTCAGGAATTTCCACACCCTGAAATTCCTCAGTGAAGAATTCATAAAAATCGCCTATTCACCCCCTCTAGTCGATATAATGCACTTTCAATTGGTATCAGAGCAAGGTACTCCCTTGTTCTATTTTATTTTGGTTTAACCGCCTGGAGTTTTAGTTATGTCGACCACAGGAATGAAGACTGTGACTTGAACCATCTTTGATGGTCATGATTATCCCAAGTGGAAGGCCATGATGAAGAAACGCCTCATGGCGATGAACAGTGAACTTTGGACCGTCACCGAGATTTGTCTTACTGACCTATGCAAGATGGCGGAGGCTAATGATATTCGCAAATACACACTTCTCAACCTCATGGCAAAGGACATCATCTGCTCCAGCTTGTCACAAAATCAGTTCAGGAACGTTATGCATCTCAGCCATGCGAAACTCATCTCGGACTGACTCTCTGAGGTCTATGAAGGTCATCGATCTCACCATGATCCCTGGTTCGAAGAATTCATGGAATCGTGCAAGGCTATGACTTTCAATCCAGAGTCATCATCCTCTTCACCATGCCTTATGGCAAAAGGTGCTAAGGTAACTGACTCCTACTTATCTGAGTCAAGTGATGATGAATCTCGTGATGAATTTGGACCCAGTTATGTCAAACTTGCTTCCCTTGCCACTAAACAACAAAGAGCTTTGGAAAAAGTTCAAAACATGCTAAATGAGAGCGATGATATGTTGGGCGAGCAAATGGATCACACTAAAATTTTGACTAAAAATCTTCAGAGACTTTAGTCCAAGTTTGACAATCTTCAAGGTCATCATAACACTCTCCTATCTGATCATGAGAAGCTTTCTTATGAATTTCTTCAAGGAAAGCAAGATCTTGAGCACTTAAGAGTGAGTTATGAAGATCTTCAGAAGGAGCATGATTCATTACTTTCTCAACAGATCACCGCTACTGAGGATGAATTTGTTCCTCCATGTTTGAAGTGCATTGAACGTGAAACTGCTAATTCTTCACTTGAATGCTCAAACACTTCCATTGCTGCAAATTCTTCAACTGCCTCTGCTATCACTGATTCCTCATCTGAGGACATTGCTAGTATCACTAATGATGCAGGGTTGAAGGAATTGTATATGAAAGGCATGTACAAAATCCTCAAAGGGCATCAGGCTCTTTGTGACGTGCTTAAAAAGTAGATCCTCAACAGGAACAATAGGAAAGAGGGTATTGCCTTTGAGAGGAAAGTCAATGTTGATGGGACCTACTAGAAACCCGAGTAGTATCCCAAAACCTCATGGGTTGCTGCAAAGGGACCTTCGGTGGATCCATCTACTTTATCTGGCTTTACATGTGAATCTTCATATTCTTATGATGAGTCAATTGACTCCAACTATAAACTGTTCAAAAATCAGAATGGTGAAGTATTTGCTAGATATGTTGGCACTAACTGCAGGAACGGTCCTCCTATGAAGAAAATCTGGGTTCCCAAAAGGTGCCTTGAAAATCTTGAGGTGAATGTCATCATGACACCACCTGTGAAGAATAGGAACCCCAGATCAAATTCTTTATATGGACCAAATTCTCCATATGGATCCAAGTCCTCATACGGACCAAACTCCTCACATCAATCAAATTCCTCAAAAGGATCAAAGTCCTCATACGAACATCATCGTGCTAACCCGTCTGTTTCGCAGGGAAGATCTAAGGATTATGGATATGTGCATTATTCTTCAAATCATTATGTTCGTAAGTCCTCGAAGAATTTCTCTACTTACTCTTATGCTTACCCTAACCCCTCTTATGTGTAACGAAGTGGATTGGCATCTATGCCACCTTTCTCTTATGGAGCTCGCAAAATGATGAACTCTTTGCCACCCTTCAGATGTGGGTGGTGAAGAAAAAGAACTAATCTCTTATGTAGGATCAGGTCTCCAGACGAACTTAATCGTCTGAAGAATTTGCTGGAGACCTGAATGTGCTTGAAAGGACGCAAGCTAATCATGAAGATATGAATTTTCATTTCTCACGTCCTCATACTGCTTTATCTATTTTATTGCTTGATGAAATTGATCTGATGAAATTAATATCATATTCTTCACTGATGAAGTATATGAATTTGTAAGCTGCACTAATTCATCTGCAGGATGATCAACCCAAAGCCACTAAGTGGGTCCTCGATAGTGGATGTACAAATCACATGACTGGTGACATGAGCTTATTGATGGACACTAATTTATCTCCATCACATCTGAAGCATATCACCTACGCTGACAAAGGCAAAAGCAAGGTATTGGGTCTAGGTAAGGTTGCAATTTCAAAGGATCGACACATGGACAAAGTCATGCTTGTCGAGTCCTTAGGGTTCAACCTCATGTCTGTCTCAATGCTTTGTGATCTTGATATGGTTGTTGTCTTTGGCAAGTATTGTTGTGTTGTGATCATGGAAGCTGACAATTCCAAAGTCTTCAAAGGCTTTAGAGAGGAGATTTGTGTATTGTTGATTTCTCTACAAGACCACAACCTGCTACATGTCTACTTGCAAAAGCTTCAGAAGGCTGGCTATGGCATCGACGACTTGTCCATGCTGGCATGAGGAATTTGCACACGCTCGCGAAGAAGAAGCATGTCATTGGCATTGAAAATGTCAAATTCCTCAAGGATCACTTATGCAGAGCATGTGAAGCTGGAAAAATGACCAAGGCCATGCATCCAACAAAGACTATCATGACTACTACTCGACCATTTGAATTACTTCACATGGATCTCTTTGGCCCTACTCACTATGCCACATTTACTAATGCTGCATCCTTATATGGCTTTGTCATTGTTGATGATTATTCTCGATACACATGGTGTCATATCATCACCTACAAAACAGAAGTGCGGGAAGTCTTCAAATGATTTTCATCAAGGGCTTCAACCAACTTTGGTGTGAAGATCAAGCACATTAGAAGTGATAATGGAACTGAGTTCAAGAACACTGGTCTTGATGACTATCTTGATGAACTTGGTATTACTCATGAGTTATCTGCTCTGTATACTCCTCAGCAAAATGGCATCGTAGAGCGCAAGAACAGGACTCTTGTTGAGATGGCCCGCACTATGCTTGATGAGTACAAGATGCCTCCTCGCTTTTGGCCTGAGGCAATTCATATTACATGCCACATCATCAACAGGGTATATCTTCACAAATTCTTCAAGAAGACTGCATATGAATTCCTCACTGACAAGAAACCCAATCTGAGTTATGTCAAGGTCTTCGGTGCTAAATGTTGGATTAGAGATCCTTATCAGAGTTCTAAATTTGTACCGAAAGCACATGAAGGTTTTATGCTCGATTATGGTAAGGACTCGCACACCTACATAGTCCTCAACACCTGTCATCACAAGGTTGTTGAAACTGTAGACGTGTTGTTTGATGAAACTAATGGCTCGCAAAGAGAGCACCTACCTTCTGGTACAGATGAAATACCTCCTGAGGAATCTATTAAGTTCAAGGCTATTGAGGATGCCATTCCTACTGAAGAATCTGTTGAAGAAGTCATTCCAGAACATGAAGAACGTCATGCTGATGCACCTGAGGAAAAAGGTGCTGAAGAAAATGCTGATCATATTCCTCAACGACAACCCGGTCATCGTCGCGTTGCAAATGAAGTGCAAATTGAGAAAATCATCAGCGACATCAACATTCCAGGTCCTCTCACACACTCAAGAGCTTCACATTTATCTAACTTGTGTGGGCACTTTGCTTTCGTCTCTATCACAGAGCCCACTAAGGTAGATGAAGCATTTCTGGAGCTTGAGTGGATTCAAGCTATGCAAGAGGAATTACATCAATTCGAGCTCAACAACATCTGGGAACTGGTTAAACGTCTAGATCCTCGCAAGCACAATATCATTGGCACAAAGTGGATCTACCGCAACAAGCAAGATGAAAATGGCCTTGTGGTGAGGAATAAGGCACGACTTGTAGCTCAAGGCTACACACAGGTTGAAGGAATTGATTTTGATGAAACTTTTGCACCTGTTTGTAGACATGAAGCTATTCGCATATTACTTGCTTATGCTAACCATCATGACATCATCTTATATCAAAATGGATGTGAAACGTGCATTCCTCAATGGTAAGCTTGAGGAAGAAGTATATGTTGCTCAACCACAGGTTCTGAAGATCCAAAACATCCTGACAAAGTCTTCAGACTCAATAAGGCCCTCTATGGCCTCAAGCAGGCCCCATGGGCGTGGTATGACACTTTGAAGGAATTCCTCATGAAGAAATGCTTCAAACCCGGTTCACTTGACCCAACTCTTTTCACTAAATCTTATGATGGTGAATTGTTTGTGTGCCAAATTTATGTTGATGATATCATTTTCAGCTATACTGACCAACGTTACAGTGATGAATTTACCTATATGATGAGTGAAGAATATCAAATGTCTATGATGGGAGAATTGAAATTCTTCTTAGGTATTCAGATTCGTCAACAGTGCAATGGCATATTCATATCTCAGGAGAAATACCTCAAGGATGTACTGAGGAAATTCGGCATGCAAGATTACAAAGGAGTCAAAATCCCTATGCCCACAAATGGTCATCTATGCACTTATGAAAATGGTATTGACTTCGATCAAAAGGTATACCACTCCATGATTAGTTCTTTATGGTACGTATGTGCATCTAGGCCGGATATTATGCTTAGTGTTTGCCCGATTTCAAGCTACACCGAAGGAATCACACCATAAGGCTGTGAAGCATATTCTTTGATATCTAGCTCACACACCAACACTTGGATTATGGTACCCCAAGGGCTCGGCTTTTGATCTCATTGAATATTCAAACTCTGACTATGTTGGTGATCGTGTGGACCGCAAGTCAACTTTTGGCACATGCCATTTCCTCGGACGATCTTTGGTCTGTTGGTCCTCAAAGAAACAGAATTGCGTATCACTGTCTACTACTGAAGCTGAGTACATTGCTGCTGGTTCTTGCTGTGCTCAACTACTATGGATGAAGCAAACCCTCAAGGACCACGGCGTCAACCTGAAGAATGTGCCACTCTACTGTGACAATGAGAGTGCTATCAAGATTTCTCATAACCCAGTTCAGCACTCGAAGACAAAGCACATTCAGATTCATTATCATTTTCTTCATGATCATGTGTTGAAGGGTGACATCTCTATTGACCATGCGAATACTGAAGAACAGCTAGTTGATATCTTCACTAAGCCCTTGGATGAGAAGAGAGTTAGCAAGTTGCGGTGTGAGCTAAATATCCTAGAATCTTCGAATGTTCTTCAAAAAGGACACTCATCCTAACACTTATGCAAAATTGATGAATTAGATGTGCAACACATGAAGAAACGTTTTTCTTCAATCAATGAAGAATAACACTCTAAGTGTGAAGAAATTAACAAAGAATTTGATTCTAAGAACCCTACGACAATTGTCCGCGGTGTCTGAAATCATTATTCTTATACGGTGGGTCATGCCACCACCAAATGTTGAAAATCTTCAAGTGAGTTTTGCCTCAGTTCTTTGAAATTCCTTAGTTGTTCTTCAACTTGCATTGTCTTCACCATTTCCGTCGTTTTTCTTCATTGGCAATATATATATATGAGTTTATGTCCCCTACAACATTCACTTATTGCTATTTCTTCTAGTTTCTCTTTCTGCTAAGTGAGTGTGATCGGACCCTTCCCCCTCTATGCTAAACTCAACCCAGTCTATTAACAAATTCATCATGTGCGTTCTATTTCAATCTCATTCAAAATGTTCACTGTGTCCTTGTCAGCTGAAGAAATTGTGAACAGAATCGTCACCCATTCCGCATTTGCCGCTCAAACATATCTGATCTAAATTTTCGGCTTTGCCACTCAAACCATTCCGCATTCTATGCGATGTTTATCTTTTCACCCACGATCGCACACAATCGTCACCTCTTTATACGTGGGTGACACATGTCAAGCTAATGAGAAAGGTTAGGAGCACGTTCATCCTATTTCCTCGGGCGAACGGTTTTTCACTTCGGCTATATATACCCCTCTCCCTTCCTCACTTCACTTTTACTCCGCTCGACCTCACTCCCTCGCTCAAGCTCTTCATCCCTAGCACTGCCGCTACTTCCATCGTTGCCGGTGAGGAAGAGCTTCACTACCTCGACCTCGTCATCGCTGTAATCACGCCGGACGTGGATTTATTCACTCTGCCGACGCCGTAGATGTCTTCCTCACCCAAGTTAGGGCGTGGAAGATCTGAACTTGCGAGCTTCAAATATACACTTGTCAGTTTGTCGTCTTCTTTGTCCAGTGTAATTAAATGTTATTTTTACTACCCTTGTTTATTCTGATGTTTTCTTCAAATCTTCAAAAGGTGTCTATTCCTCAACTCTTCACACACTAAATACCTCACATGTCATCTGTTCTTGATCTGTTTCTCTAAGCAACATTTTTCTTCAAGATTCCTCAATTGTGTGGATTTTCAATCTGTGCAACTCTGGAACCTAAGTCAAAGAATGCTTAGTGAAATTATTCAAGACTCAACTGGTCAAATTCCTAAAACTTGTTCTTATTGCAAAACCTTCTGAGAACGCATATGACCTCTCCAAATTCTTCGCACCTATACTCTGTTCACAGGTACACATGTCCGCTGCTAAATCATTAGGTTCTCATCAACTTAACTCATTTGCAGCGTTCCTCAAAGAAAAGTTGCATACCTCTTAAGAGAACTCGATTGTTCAAAACCCTCAGTTGAAGAAAATGGCAGATGGCAAGAAACCTCAGAAGGGAGGAAAGATGCTGGAAGTCAACACTGTGTTTGAAATCCCTGAGGATATATACAAGGATTAATGCACTCCTGATGAGGCCACCCACGGGAAGGAAACTAAGAATGAGCGCAAAGTGCGCATCCAAAGGATAGAGAGGAGATGGGCACGGGAATGGAGGGAATACAGATATGTCACTCCCAAGACCTCCTTTGGCACCTGGCCAAGAAGCTGATCCCACCAGCCTCAAGCGTGGTGAGGATTATCCTGATGAATGGGCCAAGCGCCAGGCCAAGCTTGCCAGAGTAGCTAGGGAAATAGTGAGGAAATTCAATGAAGACTCTGCTGCTGTTGCTGCCACTGCTGAGGCCTCTGCAAGTAAGCCCAAGAAGGCAATGCCAAACAAGCCGGCTCATAAGCCAAGTGCTTCTACCCAAATGCCTTCACGGCCAAGTTCCTCGGCAATGCCCTCACGGCCAGTTTCTTCAAAGCCCTCATGGACAATTCCTCAACCTACACCAGCTCCTCCGTCAAAGTCCTCAGCACATGCGCATCTTGCCTCGTGCCAAAGGACAACATGCATCTCTATTGCCTAAGGCGCCTCTGCAAGTTCTTCAGCTCCACTGCATTCTTCAACTGGCCCCACTCTGCTGAAGACCAAGGAACCTACTGGATGAGGCACTCGACCAAGTCCTCAAAAGAAGCAGGTTGCTTTTCAAGTGTCGTCTGATGAAGATGAAGCTGATGAGGAAGAACTTGCTGAAATCATGAGGGACAGGCATGTCAGGGCCGCTAGAGCCAAAGGCACAAGTGTGCCTCTGTGTTTGGATCCAAAGTTGATCCTTGATTACATTGATCTCTAGCACAAGGACCCCAACACTCCCATTCCTGATTTCAAGTTGACTCTTGGCGAAAGTCATATGTTGACTCACTTCATTCAGGAAGAGAAATGGAAATTTGAAAAGGCCAGGCAGATCAAGAAAGTGCAGTACAAAAAGAAGAGCTTCCTGAAGAAAAACATTATCTCTATGACAACTGAAGAACTTGTCACTATTTAATCTAAGATCAAGAAACTCAGTGATGAATTTGACGCATACCACGTTAATTGGCTGGGAGCCAAGGTTCGTTTTGTGAGACTTGCTGACAACTTCACCTCCACTGTTGCAGCACAAACGCAACAAGAAATTCCTCAGGCTGCAGCATCTGCTCAGCCTACTGAAGAAAATGCGAGCACCACTGATGATAATCAGGCTGCTGAAGAAAATGCTAATTCCAGGGCTGATGACTGCATTCCAACCGCTGAACAAATTGCTAGGGCAACCACTAGTCTTTGTTCCTGAAGAAAATGAAGAAGTCAGGGCAACTGCATCAGTTGTGCCAGAAGATCTTGGACCAAATTCCTCTGCTCCTCCTGCGCCTACACCAACTCCTATTCTTCCATCTATATCAGATGTGAAGAAGACCAATGCTGTAGAGCATGCAGCTGTGAAGAAAAGGAAGGTATCAACTGCATCAGATTCTTCAGCTCCGAAGAAAATGAAGCCACTGACAAGTTCCAATGACAATCCAATTGATGTTGTTCCTGTCTCATCCATGCCATCAAAGGACCTTGTTCCTTTTGATGAAGAATACGTGATCCCAAGCGGATCAAATGATGACATTCCTTCTGCTGCTTCGTCAGAGCAGTTGGATGAAGAAATTGAAGTGGACGAAATCCCTTCAACCCCATTAATCTCATCGCCCACGCCTCAGTTCACTGCTGAAGAGGCTGGCGTTGAGGAAATGAATGAAGACGAAGATGTGGACATTCGATGTACAATTCCAGTGTTGAACGATGACTTTTGGGAAAGTCAGCACCCCAATTCTCCTCTGTTCACACCTCTTCAACAAATTCCTCAGTCCCCTATAACCACTGAAATTCAAATGGGCTCTGAAGAACCTCGTGCCACACCATCTGTCCATGAAGAGATTCCAGCCACTAGTGTTGAAGGAAATGTAAATGAAGAATTGAAGTCCAGGCTGCCACTTAAGAAGATCCTGAAAATCCTCGGCCTATGGAACCTGAGATCGAGATCCCTGAGGTTGTGATGCAATTGACTGACACTCCTCACCCCAAGCCAAAGGATCCCTTCTCGAAGAAGCAAAAATTGAAAGCTGATGACTTCGTTGGCGAGCATGTATTCTTCACTGACCACAATCCTTATGACTCTGCTCGTCTAAGGAGGATGCATTTCCGGACTGCCAGCCAGGCCAACTTCTATTCTTCACTGCTTTTCAACAAGGACAAAATCTTCTACCATGAGCATATTCCTCACGTGGACATGGAATCATTGCCTTGTTTCTCTCATGTCCTCAGTGTGCTTCATGACGTAGGCATCCTCAATTTTTGCTCTGACATTGTTGATTGGAATGAAGAGCTTATTCTTCAGTTCTATGTGATAGTGCACATCATAGGTGATCTTGAAGACATCAACACCTGGGTCTTGGACTGGATGACCGATAACACTCACTATAAGGCACCAGCCTCTGAATTACTTCACGCCCTGCCCATCAGTCCACCCAGTGAAGGAGCTCGCTGCCTGTACCAAGAACCTGAACTCACTGCTCATTACATGCAAGTTCTAGTGAAGCCTCTGAAGCCCGGCCAAGCCCCAAGGACCAAATTCCTTGTGAAGGACTTACTCTATGTCCCAGAACAGTCTTTCGCATTCTGAGGAGGATAATGAGTCCTATCAAAGGCCACGACTCATCTGATGAGGAAATAGTTGGCATCATGAAGAATCTGCTATTCAACATCATTCATAGCATTCATGTCAATTACTTTGATATCTTCATGAGTACTCTGGCCAATGTTGCACTCTCTCTGTTTAAGTTGAAGCCTTATGCTCCTTGGATTATGAGATTCCTCAGAACAAGGTCTTCACTCAACTACAAGGCTGATTTTCAGAATCACCTTAGCTACCTGCCCCCGATTGAAGTCCTCAAGCAGACTTTTACCTCAATTGAGGAAAAGGGGAAGGCACCTGTTGTCATTGATGAAGGCATTCATCCATTGGATGGTCAGTTCGCAAAGCTGCATCTTATTCCACCAATGATGACTCTGCCACTCATGATTCCGCTGCAAATGCATCCAAGTCAAATCCTCAAGCCACAGCTCCTAGGGTGATGACTGGCCGTGAGCTGCTTCTTAGTCTTCACCAGAAGGTGGATCGCAACCATAAATGGGTTAAGTGTCAGTTTGGTTCAATTCATCACAACATGACTCCTACACATAATGCAGTGAAGAAAAACCATTACTACCTCCATGAAGTTTCCGGTCGCACCTGAGCTGTCTTATCACATGTGTATGGTGAAGAAGATCTGAAGAAAATGGGTCTCAAGGAGAACTTTGACTGGTCTGCACCTGCTCCGAAGAAATTCAAGAAGGTCAAAGTTCCTACCTTGGTGGCCAGTTCATATTCTTGTTCCCGTGACACCGACGAGTATGAAGACTTGGACGACACTACGGCAGGCCCTACAACGACAAATGACCCCAACAATGCTGGCGCTCCTCCATCAACTTGATATTCTTCGTGGGCGTTAGCCCTCATTTTTGATCCTTTTGGACATTCAATGACAAAGGGGGAGAAATTTGAGTTAGTCTTCAAGCGTGTCTACCTATATGGGCGTTTTTTCTAAGTTACAACTCTCGTTCTTTTGAAGACTTTGCTGGATCGAGATGTAATCTTAAACTCTATGGTGTTCTGATACTTTTGCTAAGTTTTTCTGCATGCTTATTCCTCTTTAATGTTAATGCATGCATGCTGAATTTCATAAATCACTGTCGCTGTCAAAACTGGCGGATCTCGGGTAGGGGGTCCCGAACTGTGCGTCTAAGGCAGATGGTAACAGGAGGCAAGGGACACGATGTTTACCCAGGTTCGGGCCCTCTTGATGGAGGTAATACCCTACGTCCTGCTTGATTGTTCTTGATGATATTAGTATTACAAGAGTTGATCTCCCACGAGATCGTAGATGCTAACCCCTAGAAGCTAGCCTATGGTATGATTGTTCGTTGTCCTACGGACTAAACCCTTTGGTTTATATAGACACCGGAAGGGGCTAGGGTTACACAAGGTCGGTTACAAGGGAGGAGATCTACATATCTGTATTGCCTAGCTTACCTTCCACGCCAAGGAGAGTCCCATACAGACACGGGACGAAGTCTTCAATCTTGTACCCGCATAGTCCAACAGACTGGCCAAAGGATATAGTCCGGCTGTCCGAAGACCCCCTAATCCAAGACTCCCTCAGTAGCCCCTGAACCAGGCTTCAATGACGATGATTCCGGCGCGCAGTTTTGTCTTCGGCATTGCAAGGCGGGTTCTTCTCCAAATCGTGAATATCTTATAAGTAGTGCCCGGCTCCCATAAATGTTGGACTTCTTGGCTTCTGCGCCCAATAAGGGCTATCTTCTACGTGTTGAGCGAATGCGAGGAGCCAGGGCGTTTTTACATTCGCCCCCCTAGCCAGGTAAACAGATCGTCTTTTAAAGGGATGGGGATTCTTGGATCCAATCCACACCATCCTCCCACGGCGAGAATCCATCGGAGCGTGCTTGGAAAAAATCCATTCCATCATGGCCGGCCATCGCAGCTCCTCCTCCCACTCCTGTAGCCCTAAGCCCGGGGATTGGGAGAAGTGTTCCATCCCGCACAACCGATTAGTAGAGTTGCAGACCCAGGGATTTCTCCCTCCAGCGTATATGGTCCCTGTCCGAGCCGGGCTCGCCACCTATAATGGCGGGGTGCAAGCGAAGAGCCTCCCCAATCCCTCCAAGGGGGTGCGGGTATGCCTTGTCCCTTACTTACTAAGGGGACTTGGATTTCCAATCCATCTGTTCCTCCGCGGACTCCTGGAGTTTTATGGCCTCTAGTTGCATAATTTCACCCCTGCTTCCATATTACACATCGCCGGTTATGTTGCCATTTGTGAGCTGTTTCTGGGCTGCGAGGCTCATTTCGAGCTGTGGAAGAGGCTATTCTGCCTTGTGCCCCATACATAGGAGGAGGGGTCACTTTATGAAGTGGGCGGAGCCTAAATATGGCGCATCGCCGAGACCGGATACCTGTCCGGTACCCCAAAGAAGACGTCCGAAGACTGGCCTTCGGAGTGCTTTTACATGGAGGACGTCCCTCTTCCAGACCCTGTTCGGAGGGGTCTTCCCAAGTTCAACAATGCTCCTTTGAAGAAATGCCGAAGTTGGCGCCCACGGAGCCCCCAGGAGGAAGATAACAAAGAAGTCCTTTACCTGATGGACCAGATTAAAGTGCTGGCTCAATCAGGATTGACAATAATCAAGGTTATGTCAAATATGCATAATGCGGGGGGTGCAGCCGCTTCAATATCAAGGGCACTCCCTATGGTGTTTTAACGGGGAAGATGATGCCACTCGCTGCGGGCGTAGGGGACCGGACTCCGCTGCTGCTTTAGCAAAAAATTTGTCCGAGTTGTTCAAGGGAGAGGAAGAGGAGTTCATCCGTATTAAGCCGTGAGATGGATTCTCCATGTACAACCCTCCAAGTTGGGTGAGTTGTCACTCTTTACTCCCAACCTTCCCGCATTCTTTGTTGTAAATACTCACCTTGCCGTTTCACGGCAGGAACTGCGAAAAGTTGTAAGGGAGGTCAACAGCCCACCTCCACAACAGGAGGACCCTGACCGGGCCCTCGATCCCGGACTCGAGGAGGATCCGGACATTTTTGTGGAGCTGATAGACAGGATATTCGATCAATTGAGCTGCGATGACGCCATGGTGGCCATAACGGCCGACTATCCTGGACTACTCCCTGTGTCACATGTAAGAAAAGACTGGAGTCCCAACTTCCAAAAAGGATCCCCTTTTACACACTTCACCTACTGTACACATATGGTGTTGTACAGGGAAGGCCTTCGGGACGCCGTGCCGAACCCGCAACGACTCGCCAACAAGGGGCACCGAAGCCGGGTAGTCCAAAAAGGAAGGCGGTCAGGACGGAGATGCCGGCGCAGAGGTATGACAAAACCTTGCTCCATGGTTATCGTCTTTCTTAAAATATAATGGCGTCTGTGTTTCTTAGTAGAAAAAATGCTCGCCAGACTATATCCGGAGAGGGTGCCGATCAGGCCTCCACCAGCCGGGCTCCAGGGCCGGACACAGAGGCGGAAGCTAACATGGGGCTAACGCTGGATGCTCCTCCTACAGAGGATGCAGACAGACTATCTGCTACAAATTACGAAGTAGAGAGCGCCTTGAATCACAGGCGTCACTGGGCCGTACTCCGTGATGCTTGTTTCTCAAAAGAGGCATTTGATGCCCTCAACTCCGGAGATGCGTGCATCCGTGCTGCTCAAAATGGTCTAGCCAGAGCCACGAACCAGTATGTAAGGGATATACCGGTAAGTAAATCTGACGATTATATGTATCAGTAACCCCTGAGACTTGAAATAGTTGACGCAATTGATTTAAGGATCATTATTTGTGCAGGTTACAGAGAAGAATTCCTAATTGTCACAAGAGCTGGAAGAGTGCAAGGCCCAGCTAGGGGCCGCTGTTGCCGCGTTGAAGGTGTCCGAGAAGGGTCCCTCCAGTAACACTTGTTTCTATTGCAAAGAATAAAGGTACCAGGTAGTATCCGACATGTATGCAAATCTAACAATAGATGTTGCAGGTGACCCCGAAATGAATCCAGAGGCCGTGGCGGTTAATGCGGCAAGTGCTGATCGACAGCTAAATGCTGGCGAGCGCATGCTTACGCGAGTCAGGCAGGAGAAAAATAATCTCTAGGACGCCAATATCTGGCTGGGCGTGGAACTGAAAGACGTCCGGGCCCAGCTTGCGGACTCCGTAAAGGAGAATAAGCGGCTTCGGTGTGGCATTTTTAGTAAGTGCTTGAACGAACTTTTAAAGGAGTTCGGCAAAGAAGACGGCTAACAGAGTTATGTCTGCAGGTGTGCTGATGGGTCGTCTCGCGGAAGAGATGCCCTGGTCTTCGGGTGATCTTCTACCAGAGCTCTCACAACTGCACGAGCAAGTTCGACAGGTGATGCAGGGTATTGCCCAAGTCTTGTGGCCATCCGCGTCCCCACCAGGAGGCATGGGGGAGCTTATAGAGAAGCTCAAGGGAGCGCGGCGATGCTTCCGATTATGGAAGATATCAGCCTGCCGACAAGGTGAAAGGGAAGCCTGGGCTATGTTGAAGACGCAATATACCAAAGCGGACCCAAACCACATGTCCGAGGTCGGACCTGTGGGGCCTGATGGGAAAGAGATCCCCGTCAGTTTAGTGTATGACAAAGTAGAATTAGCCGCAAAGTATTCCCAACGGGATTGTAGGCTAGACAGCCTATTGGATGGTATAGAAGAAGAATTTAATCAGTCTTAGTGACTGTGTACTACAAATGACATATGTAATGTCCTAGTCGGATTGTAAATCATTTGTCATGGCGGACCTTTTCGCTTCGACCTCTGGACCCGATAGTCCGGTGTGTAATGTAAAAACCGGGGTATGCATGGAAACCATGCATAGGGGTCATAAGTGCTTGAACAGACCAGTACCCAACTAGCTATGTTATATTACATGGGTAGTAAGAAACATCTTCCAGGGAGAATAGTTCCGTTAAGGGTTCCTTTCCCTGGGTACGCATGCCCTAATGTGCATGTTCGAACTGCGAAAAGAGACACAAGCTATAAACATCTGGGGGCATGTTTCAAATTAAATAAAAGTCATCTTTTATTCACCGACCAAATATTCCCTTAAGAACGCTAGCTTTCGGCTTCACCCAGTCTGAGGTACACATCCGGCTGACCTGGCAGTAACAATCGTAGAGGTGCTCCCCTTATGCCCTAGCCGAATTAACGGGAACGTAGGGCATAAATACAAGAGCCAGGCAACCCATCTTGGCCAAAACTTAAGTCATATCGATGCATATAATGGCAAAAAAAGGTACATGCGGAAGAATAACACATGTGTGGGACATAAAGCCCAGAAAAATAATTGGATTAAGCTTCTGTGTAAGAAGCCCCCAGGTATAATGAGTGCGGTTAGCGCGGCAAGATTGTGTAACCAAGACACAAGTTTAGACTTTTAGGGCCTTAATGAGAAATAAAAAGAGAGCAAGAGAGAAAAGAAAGATATGCAAAAAATTGACGGAGGAAAGGAGATGAACATAGAGTCCGGCGCTAGGCGTAGAATCTTCAGAGTCTGGCTGTGTTCCATGGGTTTGGCTCGAGTCAATTATCCGATGCATCCCGCAGACGGTACGCTCCACCGGTCAGAACCTGGTCGATAATGAATGGACCTTCCCATTTGGGCTTGAGTTTGTTCCTTTTCTTCTCTGGCAGGTGTAGAACTAGTTCGCCAACGTCATAGGTTTTGTCCCGTACTTCTCTGCTTTGATACCTTCGAGCCTGTTGCTGATAGAATGCGGAACGGGCCATTGCCACGTCGCACTCCTCCTCCAGGGTGTCCAAATCGTCCCGTCGATCGAGCTCGGCCTCTTTTTCTTCGAACATGCGCACTCAAGGTGAGTCATGAACTATGTCGCAAGGCAGAACCGCCTCTGCGCCGTACACCATAAAGAACGGTATGTATCCGATAGTGCGATTCGGCGTAGTCCGCAGCCCCCATAGTACGGAGTCGAGCTCCTCTATCCAGTGCATGTTTGATTCCTTTAAGGACCACACTAGTCTGGGTTTAATGCCGCTCATGATAAGACTATTTGCTCACTCGACTTGACCGTTAGTTTGCGGGTGATAGACAGAAGCATAATCGAGCTTGATGCCCATATTGCTGCACCAAAGTTTCACCTCGTCGGCTGTAAAATTCGTGCCGTTGCCAGTGATGATGCTGTGGGGGATGCCATAGCGGTGTACAACCCCAGATATGAAGTCTATCACCGGTCCGAATTCAGCCATTTTGACGGGTTTGGCTTCTATCCATTTGGTGAATTTATCCACCATGACAAGTAAGTATTTTTTCTTATGGGTTCCCCCTTTAAGGGGTCCGACCATATCAAGCCCCCAAACAGCGAAGGGCCAAGTCATGGGGATTGTTTGGAGAGCGGTAGGCGGCATATGGCTTTGGTTTGCAAAAAGCTGGCAACCGATGCAATGTTGGACAAGATGCTGCGCATCTGCCCGGGCCGTCGGCCAATAAAAATATGTACGGAAGGCCTTGCTTACAAGGGCCCGGGCTGCGGCGTGGTGACCGCCGAGTCTGGCATGGATTTCTGCCAAAAGCTTCCACCCTTCCACTTCGGAGATGCACCTTTGAAGGACTTTGGTAGTGCTTTTCTTATAAAGCTCTCCCTCGTGGACCTTGTAGGATTTAGATCGCCGCACTATGCAGCATGCCTCATTTTGGTCCTCGGGTAGTTCCTGCCTGGTTTGGTTGGCCAGAATGGTTCTGTCCACGGGGCGATGACGGCCATTATTACATGGGCTAAAGGTGTTATTTCGATGGCAGAGCCTCCGATTGTGTCAGAGTGTTCGGTATCTAGTGTTGTGGCCGGATCCGGACTATTATTGCCTGTGTCCCCGTCCCATACCACGGATGGCTTAAACAGTTTTTCCAGGAAGATGTTAGGTGGGACAGGGTCGCGCTTAGCACCGATACGGGCAAGGATATCTGCCACCTGCTTATTTTCCCGAGCCACATGGTGGAATTCAAGCCCCTCGAACCGAGCTAAAATTTTGAGGACGGCATTGCGTTATGCCGCCATTTTTGGATCCTTGGCATCGAAGTCTCCATTTATTTGGGATATTGCGAGGTTTGAATCCCCACGCACTTCCAGGCGTTGAATGCCCATGGAAACTGCCATCCGGAGACCATGTAATAGGGCCTCGTATTCGGCTGCGTTATTGGAGTCTGTGTATAGTATTTGGAGTACCTATTGAACTGTATCCCTGGTGGGGACATCAGGATGACGCCAGCCCCCAGACCAGCCAGCATTTTAGAGCCGTCGAAGTGCATGATCCAATTGGAGTACGCGTCGTACTCTTTAGGGAGTTCGGCTTCTATCCATTCGGTGATGAAATCGGCTAGTACTTGCGACTTAATGGCTCGCCGTGGTTTATATGTTATGTCGAACGGGAGGAGCTCGATAGTCCATTTGGCAATCCGGCCTGTGGCATCGTGGTTGTTTATTTTGTCGTTGAGTGGTACTTCAGAGGCCATCGTAATTGAACACTCTTGAAAGTAGTATCATAATTTCCGGAATGCCATGAATACTGCATATGCTATCTTTTGATAATGTGGGTACCGTGATTTGCATGGAGTGAGGACAGTAGATACATAATATACCGGCTTTTGAAGTGGGAATTTTATGTCTGTCTATCTCTCGTTCGACGACGAGCACTGCGCTTACAACTTGGTGAGTTTTTGTTGTATATAATAGCATTGGTTCGCTGACATTTGGCGCGGCCAAGATTGGATTGGTGGCTAGGATGGCTTTGATTTCTTCCAATCCGGTCGTGGCTGCGTCCATCCACTCGAAGTGTTCGGTGCGCCGAAGAAGGCGATAAAGGGGGAGTGCCTTTTCTCCTAATCAGGAGATGAAGCGGCTTAAGGCCGCCACACATCCAGTTAACTTCTGGATTTGCTTGAGGTCAGTTGGGATAGCCAACTGCGACAGAGCCCGGATCTTAGCCGGATTTGCTTCAATTCATCTGCTGGAGACGATAAAGCCCAGGAGCTTTCCAGCGGGTATGCCGAAAATGCATTTTTCCGGATTGAGCTTAATGTCGTATGTTTGGAGATTGTCGAATGTGAGCCTCAAGTCATCTATTAAGGAGTCGACATGTCTGGTTTTAACGACCACATCGTCGACGTATGCCTCCACTGTTTTGCCAATCTGCTTTTCTACACATGTCTGAATCATGCGCTGATATGTTGCGCCAGCGTTTTTGAGCCAGAAGGGCATTGTGTTAAAACAGAAGGGGTCGTATGGAGGCATGAATGCCGCTGCAGCTTGATCGGACTCCGCCATCTTAATTTGGTGGTAACCGGAGTATGCGTCGAGGAAGCACAATGAGTCGTGTCCTGCAGTAGCGTTGATAATTTGATCGATGCGAGGGAGGGGGAAGGGATCCATTGGGCACGCCTTATTAAGGTCCTTGAAGTCGATGCATAGGCACCAGGATTTGTCCTTCTTTGGCGCCATCACCAGGTTTGCTAGCCAGTCCGGATGCTTTATTTCTCTAATGAATCCGGCCTCCAGTAGTTTGGCTAGCTCCTCTCCCATGGCTTGTCGCTTAGGTTCGGAGAAAAGCCGAAGAGTCTGCTTGACCGGCTTGAATCCTTTTAGAATGTTAAAGCTATTCTCGGCTAGCCTGCGTGGGATTCCTGGCATGTCTGAAGGATGCCAGGCGAATATGTCCCAATTCTCGCGCGGGAACTCCCATAGTGCGGCGTCTATGGCGGGGTTTAACTGTGCCCCGATGGATGCTGTTTTTGTGTGGTCCGTTGGATGGACTTGGATTTTGACTATTTCATCCGCTGGTTTAAAGGAGGTGGACTTGGATCTTTTTTCTAGTATCACGTCGTCCCTATCCACTTGGAGCGCAGCACGGTTAACTCCTCCGCCACAAGGGCTTCGGATAATGCCTCGAGGGCCAGTGCGGCTGTTTTGTTCTCGGCGCGGAGTGCTATGTCCGGATCACTAGCTAGAGTGATGATTCCATTGGGTCCAAGCATTTTTAGCTTCATATACCCCTAATGGGGTATGGCTTGAAAAATCGTGAATGCCTCCCGCCCTAGAAGGGCGTGGTATTCGCTACAGAACGGGGTCACCTGGAATGTGATTTCTTTGGACCTGTATGTAACGCCCTCGATGCGGCTATATCTCCCACGTGTCGAAGCACGACTTAGAGGCATAACCGCATTGAAAGCAATGTCGCAAGTGAGGTAATCTTGACAACAACCCATGTAATACATTAAGGGAAAAGGATACATAGTTGGCTTACACTCGCCACTTCACTCAATACATGAATAAAGCATTACATCATCCAGATACAATCAAGGTCCGACTACGAAACCCAAAATAAAATAAGACTACCCCAAATGCTACACAGATCCCCGATCGACCCCAATTGGGCTCCACTACTGATCAACTAGAACGAAACAACACAAAGGACAAGATCTTCATCGAGCTCCTCCTTGAGCTTGGTTGCGTCACCTGCTCGGTTCAACGGCACCGGCAAACTAGTTTGGAAGTATCTGTGAGTCACGGGGACTCAGCAATCTCACACCCTCGCGATCAAGACTATTTAAGCTTATGGGTAGGGCAAAAGGTATGAGGTGGAGCTGCAGCAAGCGACTAGCATATATGGTGGCTAACATATGCAAATGAGAGCGAGAAGAGAAGGCAAAGAACGGTCGAGAAACTATGATCAAGAAGTGATCCTAGAACAACCTACATCAAGCATAACTCCAACACCGTGTTCACTTCCCGGACTCCGCCGGAAAGAGACCATCACGGTTACACACGCGGTTGATGCATTTTTAATTAAGTTAAAATTTAGATTTTCTACAACTGGACATTAACAAATTCCCATCTGCCCATAACCGCGGGCACGGCTTTCGAAAGATCAAATCCTTGCAGGGGAGTCCAAACTTAGCCCATCACAAGCTCTCACGGTCAACGAAGGATATTCCTTCTCCCAAGACAATCCAATCAGACTTGGCATCCCGGTTACAAGACATCCTCAACAATGGTTAAACAAGTCCAGCAACACCGCCCGAATGTGCCGACAAATCCCGATAGGAGCTGCACATATCTCGTTCTCAGGGCAAACTCAGATGAGCGCTCCATACAACTAAAACCAAACCTCGAGTTTCCCCGAGGGGGCGCTGCACAGGGCTCTAGTTTGGACCAACACTCAGAGGAGCACTGGCCCGGGGGTTTAAATAAAGATGACCCTTCAGTCCGCGGAACCCAAGGGAAAAAGAGGCTAGGTGGCGAATGGTAAAACGAATGTTGGGCATTGCTGGAGGAGTTTTATTCAAGGTGAACTGTCAAGGGGTTCCCATTATAACCCAACCGTGTAAGGAACGCAAAATCCGGGAACATAACACCAATATGACGGAAACTAGGCCGGCAAGAGTGGAACAAAACACCAGGCATAAGGCCGAGCCTTCCACCCTTTACCAAGTATATAGATGCATTAATTAAATAAGAGATATTGTGATATCCCAACAAAATATCCATGTTCCAACAAGGAACAAACTCCAATCTTCACCTGCAACTAACAACGCTATAAGAGGGGCTGAGCAAAGCAGTAACATAGCCAAACAACGATTTGCTAGGACAAGGTGGGTTAGAGGCTTGGCATGGCAATATGGGAGACATGATAAGCAAGTGGTAGGTATCGCAGCATAGGCATAGCAAAAGAGAGAGCAACTAGAAAGCAAAGATAGATGTGATTTCAAGGGTATGGTCATCTTGCCTGAAATCCCGCAAGGAAGAAGAACGAGTCCATGAAGAAGACAAACGGACGTAGTCGAACGGTTCCTCACAAACGTGACGTTATCGGAACCAACTCGAAGAAGCAACACCGGAAAGAAGCACACAACATAGTAAACAACCAACACATGAACATGGCATGATATGCAGGATGCGATATGCGGTGCATATGCATGATTTGGAAAGAAATGATTGAACCTGGCCTCAACTTGGAAATCCAAGAGTTCCACTGGAAAGATGAGTTGATTTCGATCAAAATCGATATAAAGATCACCGAAATCGGATGCACGGTTTGGAAATGGCAAGCAAAACAAATATGGCACCGGTCTGCGGTTAACAGCAAGTAGCCTTCTAAATGCATCAAGATAAATATGCTAGAACACTCAAACATGGCAACAAAATACATGGCAGGGATCCACTCATAATGCTTGACAAAAGATGAACACTGAGCTACGGCTAATTCATCCACTAACAGGTTCAAACAAGCATGGCAAAAGAGCACAAACAAAACTACATGTTAAGTGGAGCTCAATATGCAACGAGTTGCATATTGACAGAACACTACATCAATTATTTAGTTCTCTTTTGGTTAGGTACTCAACAATATTAAATTTTGGTTAACATGAGAAGAGGTGAGGCATAACAAAACTACACCATCTAAACAATTTAAATGGGGTCGGGTATAACAAATAATGAATCCGGTAAATCCCCATATGCATTAGTAATCTATTGCAACAACAATTTAAACATTTTAATTGTTGTTATCATGATGCGGATGACATGAACAAGTTTATGCAATTTTTATTACAAGTTGACAAGAGCATTATGAAGCACTTTGTCATCGTGGCGGAAACAAAAAGGGGTGTCACAGCAACGATAACGGTAACGGTGCCACGGCAACGTTCCGGTTGGGATAACTCGATTGTGATACCGATGCAAAGGAGAAATATCCATATGCGTGCAAAAGATGGTGGGGCACTCCCGGATACCGGGTGTCCCATGAGTCGACGACGGTGACAAGGCAAAAGAGGGGCAACGTGCACCAACAATTCGGACACGGTGCAAGCTCGAGCATCTCATACATCACACATGCATTCGTTCCCGAGCGGCGTCTCGAGGGTTATACCTTCGAAGCGAGGCTTATCGCAGGGGGTTCGAGTTCGATGTGGTGTAGGGGAAGTAGACGTTCTCGCGATGGCGGTAGTGGAAGTAGTCGATCTCGCATGCTCTAGGGTCGATAGTAGAGGTTCATGTTTTGTAGTCGTTCAGGGTCGCCGATAGTTGTACCCATTCATGGTAGGACTTGACGGATCCGATACCTCCAGACATAGTGGTACATGTTCGTCTTTCGGAGAGGTACTTGGCGTACAACGGTCACCGTGGTACTCGTCGGTCCACGAAGTCGTTCTCGTCGGTTTTTGCGAATCGTTCGGTACTTGTTCGGGCATCTGTGTGGTCTTGCTGGTGGGGTACTTGGTGCTTGCGGTCCAACCCTGAGGTCATAGCCGTGTAGTAGAACTTGAAGAAGATGGGTCTCGTTGGGGACTTGGCGCATCCATCAGGAACTTGTGGTACTTGGCGAAAACGACGGGAGGCGGGCAGCGAACAACGACATGAAGTTCAGGTGTCGCGGTGGTCTTGGCGTCCAGCGACAGCAGCAGGCATCGCAGACACCGGGCGCGGTCGCCTGCAGACGGACGGAGATGCAGCAGCAAAAGAAAAACAGCAGCAGCTCCCGAAACTTGATAGTGCATGGAAGGAGGAGGTCGAGGATGCAGGCGGGGCAGCCGTGCTGGCGACGGTCGAGGACGATGCCTCCGGTCAGCGAAGCACGGGTGCAGGGAAGGCGGAATTCCTGGTCGGGGAGGCGCATGTGATGGTCGCCGTGGTGCTCTGCTGCAGGGTGCCATGGCGGGGAGGCGACGAAGATGATGGAGCTCTGGGCGCGGGACAGGAGGCCAGGGCCGCAGGGTCGGGGACGACCCAAACTTTACAGCGTCGACAGCTGGCGATGCAGAGGACCGGCCAGGCACGAGCGAGGGATGCAGTGGTCGTGGAAGAACTCACGTGCGGCAGGCAGGGATGCTGGCGATGGGGAGGTCTCGCGGCGCAGGGACGAAGGCGGCTTGAGGCATCGACACAGGCAGAGCTCGGAGAGGCCATGGCGACGGAGCTGCGGTCCTGGTGGCGGGGCCGAGAGGACAAGGCCGAATGAATCGGGGCGAGGATGCAGCGCGAGGGAGAGAAAGTGGATCCGGGGGAAAGGAGTGGCTGCGAGGGAGAGATGGGATCGAGCGCGGGTGCTCTGCTGGCGGCGCGAGGGGAAAATGAGAGGGAGGAGGGGATCGTGGGAGAAGGATGGCTGCGGAAGGGAAGCGAGGAGGAGATGGGATCGGGAGAGGAGTCGGGCAGCGGTCTCCCTGGCAGCGCTGGGAGAGATCGAGAGGGAGAGGTTCGCTGGCCTAGGGTTAGGTGGGGTGTGGGCTGCGGCTGGAAGTAGATGGGCCGGTGGATGGCATTAAAGGCCGGCCCCGTGGATAGGGAAAAGGCCTGGCTGGGCTCCTCTCTCCTTACTAAAAGAAAAGAGAAAAAAACAGAGATTAAGAAAGAAAAGAAAGAGGGGGTTAGGGGAAGAAATTGGACACGCAGATAATTTTCCCGGACTCACAAAAATGTGCTTGTTCCGGGAAAATAGAAAAGGCCATGATTGAGAGATCTAAATTCAAATCCATTTGAATTTGATTCAAATGGTTTGAATAAGTTCAAGGTAATGAAGAGTCCAAAAGTATTTGGATTTTTAGTGGAGCTCCGGAAAAAGATAAAAGAATTTATGGGCGAAGTTTGAGGAGCAAAATCGAAGAAGAAAAGACATGTGATTATTTGCAACTGTGTTCATGGGTGATGCCGAAAATGGAATATTTAATATAGCTCCCTAATATAGGGAGGATAAGTTATAAAGAGAATCGCCATGTGAATTCCCTTGATTTAAAAGGACCGAAGATCCATGCAATTTATTTAATGAGTTTTAAAACGGGTTGCATGATGACATGATGCAATGCACATGATGTAAAGATGAAATGCAACGGACCAAACAAATCAACGACGAAACCCGGAAACCCTGGAAGGTAACTGAATCTCCGGTCTTGGGGCGTCACAACACTCCACCACTACGAGAGGATCTCGTCCCGAGATCTAGAATGGCACTGGAGGGAAAACAGAAGAGGAAGAGAAACGGTAAAACTAAGTTGCTTCTTTGACAAACGAGTGAAACCAAAGAACCTTGCGAGGTTGAGCAAATTGAAAGAAAGAAAGCAACGGAGGTAAACGAAGTTGACAATCTCCTTCAGAAAAGAGGAGCAAGGAAGAACAAATTCGGGTAGCACTCCGGTTGAAAAGAGATGCAAGACTAGATATGTAGAAAAGAACTTGAGCAGAGGGCACAACACTCCAGTTAAATGGATAAGCATGAAAAGAACATGATCCTCACAACTCGATAACATGAGAGAAAAGTGAAACATCACAATGCCTCCGTAAGAAGAAAGAAAAAAATAGATCATTGAAAGGATGGAGAAGAAAAGGTCAACTAATGCCACAAATGCGCTTGAAAAAAAAGGCATCCTTAGGATAAGGATCGAACGGAGTTGTTGGAAAAACAACAATGAAAAGAGTAAGCTTGTTGTGGGCTTATGGAAGACATCTCAAAATTATGAGGTGAAATTCTTCCACAAACGGAAATAATGGATTTGGATTGATATGAACAAGGAGACGAGAAACTTATATCACCGGGAGGATAAATGAAGAACTTGGGTCATTTATAACCACCATAAATAGCAACAATCCTTAGGGAAAGCTTTAGGTGAAGTATAACCCAAGATAACTCCAACGAAGAGATTGATGGATTGAGAATAGCTCATGCTAGAAGAGATTGATGGGTTTAACTATCTCATTCTTAACAACAAGTGAATCATGAAACATGAACTCAAATTATCAAGAATGACATAATAACATCTCCAATGATACGGTAGAAAGGATTGCACTTCGGAATGCGAGATGAAGAAATGCTTGAGCTCCTTAGAAAAGAATCTCAACAAACACTTGGAGAAGGAATTATTTCCTTGATGAGCCATCATGTAGAACATCCATGAAGAACTCCGGTAAACAAAAGGATAACGAAAGAAAGACAAGTTGAAAACACAAGGTGAAACCTTGTATTGATTTAGATGGATCTCCGTGATAATTAATTGCGAGAGCTTGGAACTTCGGAAAAGAAAAGATAAAGCCTCTCGAACCGAAAATGTGATATGATGAACCTCTGGAATTAGGAATAAAATTTACTCAATGAAACAAGAATAAGAATTACATTATGCTTATTCTTCACCAATTAAATTGATGACAAGCAACGGATTTGGCATACAACTTATTCCCGTAGAAAAGATTAAGAGAGAAATAAATCAAACTTGAGAAGGTCTTCAACGAACCACCGGTAGGATTTGGAACAACGAATAAATTGATATGATAACCAAGGAAGAGAACTCTTGAACAAACCACCGTAAGAATTGAAAATGAACAAAGAAAACGAACACATCAGCAGGAGGAATTGGAAAATGAGTGAAGATACTTGAGAGAATTTAGATGCAAGTGAACGAAGAGATCTCGAATTGATTAGAGAAAACTTGAACGAAGCACCGGTAAGATTTGGAGGAGGAGAGCTGAAAGCTAGAATGAATAAATCTTCTGAAATGATGGGCTTTGTAGAAAACAAACTGAAATACTCTTGAAATGCTCTGGATGGGTGAAAAGAAGTTCTAACAACCGAAACAATTATGAGAGGATGGCACGAAGCTAGAGCCATGAATCTTGAAGAGAAAGGAGCAAGATTGAGAGAGAAAAATGGTCTTCGGTCTCCAAATGTTGAGAATACCGATGAGAAACACCACCATGAATTGTTGAGATGCTCCGGGATGAAAAGAATTTGAAAGATCTTGGAGAAAGACATTTGACTGATGATAATTCATTCTTACGTAAAACTTCAAAATGAAATTTGAGGATAGCTCTGGGAAAAATAAGAAGAGTCAGGTAAGATCCTGGGAAAAGACCTATGGGTTAGGGCCCACTCAAAAGTAACACCGTAGAATGATTCAAAAGAGAGAATGCACCAGTTGATTTAAATGGCTAGAATGAGATAACTCTCGAAATAGGTTGAACGGAAGCAGAGTGGAAACATGAATCTTCGAGATACCTTGAGCACTCCGGAATAATTGCATAGCGAGAAATGACTGAATATGAGGTGCACCGGCATGAGAAGGCATTTGAAACGAGGAAAAAGGGATATGATCAAAACCAAAAGCTTGAATTAAAACCATCGGAGAAGAAAGAGAACGAAGAATGATGAACTAGTAGGTCCGTTAGAATCTCCATGATAAATCACCGAATCAAAACTTGAAAGAAAAGGATGAAGAGACTTCACATGAATAAAATGGATAGTTGATTTAGAAATCCGATTCCTTGAAGAAAAAGGGTGGGAGGGCGGGAAAACAAAGACAACTTAGGACGTATGAGACATACAATGTTGAGAAGACTTGATACTTGATCTTGCGGATGTTGAAATGTTCAGATCCACTTGAAGAGAAACTCACCGGTTAAAAAGGATTGACATGACAATCTCGATTATCATGAAGGATTGGTATTCGCATCGGAGTATGAGAACACCATTGGAGAAGGTATGGAATCAACACTTGATATTGAAGCAACTCGAATACCACAACTCAAAACAAAACAAAGGATTGGCTTGCAAAATAAGCAGGAACAAACATACGATAGAGATTTCGTCCGAAGTTTTCGTGGTGGGGCCTACACAGGCTCGATCGTACAGCACCATCATGTACAAGGCAGTGCACATGACATACGAAGCGTCCCCGAGTCGGCATAGCCAAGGACTCTTTAAGACACAACGAGAACACTGTAAAACCAACTGTGGATAGGCGGACCACTAGATGTCGAACCCCAATTTCATATCATACATCTGTCAGAAAAATATCCTAAGAGCTACTTGAATTCCCACTTATAAACTCCCGAAATTTTCCGGTTATGCAATCAGGTGTTGGGGATACAGGGGAAGCATAATATCTCACCCAAAACTACACAAGTCCTACATCCAGCTGTATCCATCCTTCAACACATAACCAAGAAACCTTCGGAAATCATTTACCTCAACCTTCGAAAAGCATCCTTTATACGAGTTATGGCAATACTCCCGAACTCCCGCCCAGTACTGGGTGGCGTCGAGGTTATCTCACCAACAACTGCATAAAAGAGATTTTCGATGTCGGCGAGACTCAGGTATTCCAGAACTGCAACGATAAAATTGTGACGATAACACCTCGGAGCTCAACTCCCCGGGACACTGCCACAACCCCTAAATGACAGGAGGCACCAAGAACAATGTTCTCATCGCAAAACCATCGGAGCGATTCCAAGATACCCGCGTGATCCTAAAAAAATAGTGAAATTTGAGAAGAGAAGAGTCAAAACTCTACGTCATGATGCCTCACCAGAGCGGCGAAGGGACTGGGGAGTAAAAAGAATCCTACTCTTCGATATATATAATCCTAAATGACTCAAAACATTTTTCAAGACTCAACAACGCCAGTGATTCGATCAAGCGGGGGGCTCCTAAAGTCGGGGATGGCTCTGATACCAACTTGTAACGCCCTCGATGCGGCTATATCTCCCACGTGTCGAAGCATGACTTAGAGGCATAACCGCATTGAAAGCAATGTCGCAAGTGAGGTAATCTTCACAACAACCCATGTAATACATTAAGGGAAAAGGATACATAGTTGGCTTACACTCGCCACTTCACTCAATACATGAATAAAGCATTACATCATCCAGATACAATCAAGGTCCGACTACGAAACCCAAAATAAAAGAAGACAACCCCAAATGCTACACAGATCCCTGATCGACCCCAACTAGGCTCCACTACTGATCAACTAGAACGAAACAACACAAAGGACAAGATCTTCGTCGAGCTCCTCCTTGAGCTTGGTTGCGTCACCTGCTTGGTTCAACGGCACCTGCAAACTAGTTTGGAAGTATCTGTGAGTCACGGGGACTCAGCAATCTCTCACCCTCGCGATCAAGACTATTTAATCTTATGGGTAGGGCAAAAGGTATGAGGTGGAGCTGCAGCAAGCGACTAGCATATATGGTGGCTAACATACGCAAATTAGAGCGAGAAGAGAAGGCAAAGCACAGTCGAGAAATTATGATCAAGAAGTGATCCTAGAACAACCTACGTCAAGCATAACTCGAGCACCGTGTTCACTTCTCGGACTCCGCCGGAAAGAGACCATCACGGTTACACATGCGGTTGATGCATTTTTAATTAAGTTAAACTTTAGGTTTTCTACAACCGGACATTAACAAATTCCCATCTGCCCATAACCGCGGGCATGTCTTTCGAAAGTTCAAATCCCTGCAGGGGAGTCCCAACTTAGCCCATCACAAGCTCTCATGGTCAACAAAGGATATTCCTTCTCCCAAGACAATCCGATCAGACTCGGCATCCCGGTTACAAGACATCCTTGACAATGGTAAAACAAGTCTAGCAACACCGCCCGAATGTGCCGACAAATCCCGATAGGAGCTGCACATATCTTGTTCTCAGGGCACACTCAGATGAGCGCTCCATACAACTAAAACCAAACCTCGAGTTTCCTCAAGGGGGCGCTGCACAGGGCTCTAGTTTGGACCAACATTCAGAGGAGCACTAGCCCGGGGGGTTTAAATAAAGATGACCCTTGAGTAGGCGGAACCCAAGGGAAAAAGAGGCTAGGTGGCGAATGGTAAAACCAATGTTGGGAATTGCTGGAGGAGTTTTATTCAAGGCGAACTGTCAAGGGGTTCCCATTATAACCCAACCGTGTAAGGAACGCAAAATCCGGGAACATAACACCAATATGACGGAAACTAGGGCGGCAAGAGTGGAACAAAACACCAGGCATAAGGCCGAGCCTTCCACCCTTTACCAAGTATATAGATGCATTAATTAAATAAGAGATATTGTGATATTCCAACAAAATATCCTTGTTCCAACAAGGAACAAACTCCAATCTTCACCTGCAACTAACAACGCTATAAGAGGGGCTGAGCAAAGCGGTAACATAGCCAAACAACGGTTTGCTAGGACAAGGTGGGTTAGAGGCTTGGCATGGCAATATGGGAGGCATGATAAGCAAGTGGTAGGTATCGCAGCATAGGCATAGCAAAAGACTGAGCAACTAGCAAGCAAAGATAGAAGTGATTTCGAGGGTATGGTCATCTTGCCTGAAATCCCGCAAGGAAGAAGAATGAGTCCATGAAGAAGACAAACGGACATAGTCAAACGGTTCCTCACAAACGCGACGTTATCGGAACCAACCCAAAGAAGCAACACCGGAAAGAAGCACACAACATAGTAAACAACCAACACATGAACATGGCATGATATGCGGGATGCGCTATGCGGTGCATATGCATGATTTGGAAGTAAATGATTGAACCTGGCCTCAACTTGGAAATCCAAGAGTGCCACTAGAAAAGGAGTTGATTTCGGTCTAAATCGATATAAAGATCACCGGAATCAGATGCACGGTTTGGAAATGGCAAGCAAAACAAATATGGCACTGGTCTGCGATTAACAGCAAGTAGCCTTCTAAATGCATCAAGATAAATATGCTACAGCACTCAAACATGGCAACAAAATACATGGCAGGGATCCAATCATGATGCTTGACAAAAGATGAACACTGAGCTACGGCTAATTCATCCACTAACAGGTTCAAATAAGCATGGCAAAAGAGCACAAACAAAACAACAAGTTAAGTGGAGCTCAATATGCAACGAGTTGCATATTGACAGAACACCACATCAATTATTTAGTTCTCTCTCGGTTAGGTACTCAACAATATTAAATGTTGGTTAACATGGAAAGAGGTGAGGCATAAAAAAACTACACCATCTAAACAATTTAAATGGGGCTGGGTATAACAAATAACGAATCTGGTAAATCCCCATATGCATTAGTAATCTATTGCAACAACAATTTAAACATTTTAATTATTGTTATCATGATGCGGATGACATGAACAAGTTTATGCAATTTTTATTAAAAGTTGACAAGAGCATTATGAAGCATTTTGTCATCATGGCGGAAACGAAAAGGGGTGCCACGTCAACGATAACGGTAATGGTGCCACGGCAACGTTCCGGTTCCGGTAACTCGATTGAGATACCGATGCAAAGGAGAAGTATGCAGATGCGTGCAAAAGATGCTGGGGCACTCCCAGATACCAGGTGTCCCATGAGTCGACGACGGTGACAAGACAAAAGAGGGGCAACATGCACCGACAATTCGGGCACGGCGCAAGCTCGAGCATCTCATACATCACACATGCATTCGTTCCCGGGTGTCGTCTCGAGGGTTATACCTTCGAAGCGAGGGTTATCGGAGGGGGGTCGAGTTCGATGCGGTGTAGGGGAAGTAGACGTTCTCGCGATGGTGGTAGTGGAAGTAGTCGATCTCGCATGCTCTAGGGTCGACGGTAGAGGTTCATGTTTCGTAGTCGTTCGGGGTCGCCAATAGTTGTACCCATTCGTGGTTGGACTTGATGGATCCGATACCTCCGGACGTAGTGGTACATGTTCGTCTTTCGTAGAGGTACTTGGCGTACAACGGTCGCCGTGGTACTCGTCGGTCCATGAAGTCGTTCTCGTCGGTCTTTGCGAATCGTTCGGTACTCGTTCGGGCATCCGTGTGGTCTTGCCGGTGGGGTACGTGGCGCTTGCGGTACAACTCTGAGGTCATAGCCGTGTAGTTGAACTTGACGAAAATGGGCCTCGCTCGGGACTTGGCGCATCCATCAGGAACTTGTGGTACTTGGCGAAAATGACGGGAGGTGGGCAGCGAACAACGACACGAAGTTCAGGTGTCGTGGTGGTCTTGGCGTCCAGCGACAGCAGCAGGCATCGCAGACACCGGGCGCGGTCGCCTGCAGACGGACGGAGATGCAGCGGCAAAAGAAAAACAGCAGCAGCTCCCGAAACTAGACAGCTCATGGAAGGAGGAGGTCGAGGACGCAGGCGGGACAGCAGTGCTGGCGACAGTCGAGGACGACGCCTCCGGTCAGCGAAGCACGGGTGTAGGGAAGGTGGAGTTCCTGCTCGGGGAGGCGCAGGTGATGGTCGTCGTGGTGCTCTGCTGCAGGGTGCCATGGCGGGCGGCGACGAAGAGGATGGAGCTCTGGGCGCGGGACAAGAGGCCGGGGCCGCGGGGTCGGGGACGACCCAAACTTTACGGCGTCGGCAGCTGGCAATGCAGAGGACCGGCCGGGCGCAAGCGAGCGATGCAGTGGTCGTGGAAGAACTCAGTTGCGGTAGGTAGGGATGCTGGCGATGGGGAGGTCTCGCGGCGCGGGGACGAAGGCTGCTTGAGGCATCGATGCAGGCAGAGCTCGGAGAGGCCATGGCGACGGAGCTGCGGTCCTGGTGACGGGGCCGAGAGGACGAGGCTGAAGGAATCAGGGCGAGGATGCAGCGCGAGGGAGAGAAAGTGGAACGGGGGGAAAGGAGTGGCTGCGAGGGAGAGATGGGATCGAGCGCGGGCGCTCTCCTGGCGGCGCGAGGGGAAAATGAGAGGGAGGAGGGGATCGTGGGAGAAGGATGGCTGTAGAAGGGAAGCAAGGAGGAGATGGGATCGGGAGAGGAGTCGGGCAGCGGTCTCCCTGGCGGCGCTGGGAGAGATTGGGAGGGAGAGGTTCGCTGGCCTAGGGTTAGGTGGGGTGTGGGCTGCGGCTGGAAGTAGATGGGCCGGTGGATGGCATTAATGGCCGGCCCCGTGGAGAGGGAAAAGGCTTGGCTGGGCTCCTCTCTCCTTACTAAAAGAAAAGAAAAAAAAACAGAGATTAAGAAAGAAAAGAAAGAGGGGGTTAGGGGAAGAAGTTGGACACGCAGATAATTTTCCCGGACTCACAAATGTGCTTGTTCCGGGAAAATAGAAAAGGCCATGATTAAGAGATCTAAATTCAAATCCATTTGAATTTGATTCAAATGGTTTGAATAAGTTCAAGGTAATGAAGTGTCCAAAAGCATTCGGATTTTTAGTGGAGCTCCGGAAAAAGATAAAAGAATTTATGGGCGAAGTTTGAGGAGTAAACTCGAAGAAGAAGAGACATGTGATTATTTGCAAATGTGTTCATGGGTGATTCCGAAAATGGAATATTTAATATAGCTCCCTAATATCGGGAGGATAAGTTATCAAGAGAATCACCATGTGAATTCCCTCGATTTAAAAGGACCGAAGATCCATGCAATTTATTTAGTGAGTTTTAAAACGGGTTGCATGATGACATGATGCAATGCACATGATGCAAAGATGAAATGCAACGGACCAAACAAATCACATGACGAAACCCGGAAACCCTGGAAGGCAACTGAATCTCCGGTCTTGGGGCGTCACACTGTAATTCTCTGGAGTGCCGAATACCACATCTAGTGTGATTTTCCCAGCGCAACGTGCCTCCCGACTAGGGATAATTCCTCGGAAGGTCGTGCTGCTTCGCTCAATACGGTTGCTGTCTATTTCCATTTTTTGAAGAGTCTCCTCATAAATGAGGTTTAGTCCGCTGCCGCCGTCCATGAGCACCTTAGTGAGCCGAAAGCCGTCCACAATTGGACTGAGGACCAAAGCGGCTGGTGTTCGGGTTGTTCGGAATTTAGGTTCGTCACTGGCATTGAAGGTGATAGCCATGTCGCTCCATGGATTTAATGCTGCCACGTGGCAGACTTCGGCAAGGCTGCAGAGTGCTCGCTTACGCCTATTATTTGAGGCGAAGATCTCGAAGACTGTCAATATTGTATTGTTATCCATGGGAAGGTGCTCTGGGGTTTTTTGGATGAGGAGATCCTCACCGCTCTTGTCCACCTGCCGGAGTACCCAACATGCTCTAAGGCTATGTGTTGGTATGGTATCCGCTGTACTATGAATTTTGCAGGGCCCGTTAAGCCATCCTTCCAATACGGTTCCACGCCCTGTGGTGGGCTTTTGCTTCTTTGTAATTGAGTCGGGCAACTTATGACAACGCACCCTTTTAGTTCGGACTAGGGGTTGTGTCAGAGCCGGATTATCCAAAAATTTTGTTTGGGTTTTCTAGGCACTTTCCATCGCACAGTACTTCCATACTATGGCCGCCAAGTCAGCGAAGTGTGCTATGTCACGGCGACTTATGGCGTTGAGGATTCCCTTGTCTGTGCAATTGTTGCAAAAGAACGAAATTGCATCTTCCTCACGACAGTCCTTGACCTTGTTCATTATAAGGAGGAATCTGGCCCAATAGTGATGTACTGTCTCTTGGGGCGCTTGCCTAATGTGGGAAAGATCGTTTGTATCTGGGTGGGTGGGTGGATTTAAGTCTGAACCTTGACCCAATCTAAGACCCTGGGGCAGGGGAGTTTCCGATCTTGGAAGTTCGGGCTCCGGGATGTTGCCCCGTAGGTTCGTTATGCAGCCTGATTCTAGGTTCAAGGTTAGGGCGGTGTCCTCCCGTGAGCGGGTATCCTACTCGGAGAGCTCGGGAATCCGAACATAGTTCGTCCTCAGGATAGAGGGACAATCGCCGCATTGCTCCTCCACCACCGCTATCTGATGGGTGACCGGCGGAGAGTTAATCTACCTTTGGTCGGGTTTAAGCCCGATACAATCGTAGTCCGTAGTGACTCCCAGAGCGGCGATGCGATCCAAGAGCTCGTTCAAAGAGGAGAGCTCCATTTGATCCATCTGCTCGTTGAATTTCGAGCCGATGTGGAGGCTATTTTCGATGTCCCGAGAAGTCATCGTCGGCGCACGGCCGAGCGGGCGGTCACGACGAAGCCGCCTAGTCGGAGAGTTTGGCCTACAGTCAGGGCTCCCCCAGAGGTGATGCTGTCCTTGACAACAAGACGAGCCATCTCTCCTTATGATGATGGCACAGTGGAACTCTCAATGAAAGCACCAATGTCGGTGTCAAAACCAGCGGATCTTAGGTAGGGGGTCCCGAACTATGCATCTAAGGCAGATGGTAACAGGAGGCAGGGGACACGATGTTTACCCATGTTCGGGCCCTCTTGATGGAGGTAATACCATACGTCCTGCTTGATTGTTCTTAATGATATGAGTATTACAAGAGTTGATCTACCACGAGATCGTAGAGGCTAAACCCTAGAAGCTAGCCTATGGTATGATTGTCCGGTGTCCTACGGACTAAACCCTCCGGTTTATATAGACACCAGAGGGGGCTAGGGTTACACAAGGTCGGTTACAAGGGAGGAGATTTACATATCCGTATTGCCTAGCTTGCCTTCCAGGCCAAGGAGAGTCCCATCCGGACACGGGACGAAGTCTTCAATCTTGTACCTTCATAGTCCAACAGTCCGGCTGTCCTGAGGCCCCCTAATCCAGGACTCCCTCAATCACCATATTTCATCATGCTTTTCAAATTCTTCATATTGCATGTTAAATGCGTGTATGAATTACAAGATATAGGGGGAGATCTCCATGATTCTACTCTTCAAAGTGTGCATTGCTTCAAAAGCAAATTCCTCACTATGCACCTCTTCAGGGGGAGTTCTTCTATATCTTGCAATCAAATTCCTCAATTTTAGTATTTACACTTCATATGTTTATCTTTGTTGAAAACTTAACATGTATTGTCATCAATCACCAAAAAGGGGGAGATTGTAAGTGCATCTAGTGCCCCTTAGTGATTTTGGTGTATTGAACACTTATAGGTTAAGGGAATAATGCGTTTGTGAGTGTACACTGGTATATAAGTCTATGAGGAGTTTGATATTTACAGAGAAAGTCGACCCCTAAAAATGAAGAACTAAAGACTTTTGATTTCTTAAGACTTTCTAAAGACCTTGAAAGTGAAGAAATTGGTGTAATCCTGAAGACTTGGTATTCATTCGAGGAACATGAAGCATGAAGACTTTTGTTTTTGTAGTTTCATTATCTCTTTCTTGAGTCATAGGAAACACCGTACTGTTAAAGGGGGTCGAGGAAATACTAAGGAAAAAATTCCATGTGATGCTCAACTCAAAATCCTACACATACCAATCCCTTCAAGTGAAGCAATTGGAAATATCATACAGTTCCGTCAATTTCTTCAGTGACAGAGACGAAGTTCTTCTGGTCTCTGAGGAATTTGTTCTGACTGAGCAGTTAGGAATTTGCCAATGTGGATTGCCTACACAGTGAGGAACATGATAGCCCAGAGAAATTTGATACTCAAAATTCCGACCGTTGTTGTGCTATGCGCCAGCTGTCCCAAAATATCTACACACCTAACGGTCGTATCATTGAAGGGAATTTATGTCTTATCATGTTGGGCTGCTCCCTAGGCTATAAATAGCCGCCCCCTACAACCAATAGCTGGTTGGCTGCTCCAAGAGAAACTGACACTTGTCATTTGAGAGCATCCCATCCTCCGAGGACTTTCAATGAAAATCATCAAGTGAGGAAAACCCAAACCCAAACACGTACAAACCCAAAGTGATTGAGCATCAATGAAGAGATTGATCCTGCATGGATCCGACGCTTGTTACCTTTGAAGACTGTGCATCTTCCAGACGGTGTAGCGTCATGGTCTACATCATCCAAGAGGAAATTGTGGATCGCCGAGTGACCGAGTCTGTGAAGGTTTGGAAGTCACCTAACGACTTACCACGAGTGATTGGGCGAGGTCTGTGTGACCTTAGCTCAAGGGGAATATGGTGAGGACTAAGTGTCCTGAGCTGCGTGTTCAGGACTGGGTGTCCAGGATTGTGTGTCCTCAGGTTTAAATACCTAGCCGCCCTAACCAGACGTACAACTGTCACAGCAGTTGGAACCGGTCTACCAAATCATTCTCTTCACCGAGCCAACTGGTTCCATTTCCTAAACCCTTTCATTTCCTCATATATGTGTTATGTGCTTGTTCATAGCTGTTTGAAGACTTTGACGAAAGACTTTCTCTATTTCCTCATCTCAATTTCTTCAGTATGTTTGTCTTCATTATGTTTATCCTATGTTTACGCTTTTTGTACTCTGTGCTTATTTTCTTTTCATCATGAAGACCATGCTCATGCTCTGTTATGTTTACTTCTGAGCTTATTTCGCTGCAAGTAGTTCTTCAATCAGGAATTTCCTCACCCTGAAATTCCATAGTGAAGAATTCATAAAAATTGCCTATTCACCCCCTCTAGTCGATATAACGCACTTTCAAGATGTACCGTGCGTCCACTTGGTTTGGGATTCTTCAGAGAGTTCCTCATGACACTATCCTCTGTGGTTCCTTGTGGTGGAGAGACATTTGCAAATTAATGGACAAATTCAGGGTTGTTACTTCTGTCACAGTTGGAAGAGCAGATACAGTGCTCTTGTTGTCAGATCATTGGGAGATTGACAACTCCTGCATCCCTCTTCATGACAGATTTCCAAGGCTCTTCTCTTTCTGTTTGCAGAAAAAACTTTCTGTTATGGAAGTGTTACAAGCAGGAAACTTGCAGCAAATATTTTCTGTGCCACCGTCTGAAATGGCTTTTAAAGAGCTCAACCAATTATCAAGCATGTTGGTTGAGATCTCTCTGGACAATGGTAGCAATGACACCTGGGCTTGGAGGCGTGGGAATAAATCTGAATATTCGACAAAGAAGTACTATGATTTTGTTCATCAGCCAGTTCTTGGCATTCCATACTGAGTTGGGTTTGGAAGAGTTGTTGTACCATGACAATTAAAATGTTTTCCCGTCTTGTCATTATGGACAGAGTTAACACCAAGGATATGAATCAGTGTAGGCATTGGAAAATCAATGATGGGCCTAAGTGTGCGCTTTGGCTGACTAGAGTGCTTGAGGACAGGAACCATCCTTTCTTCCAATGCAACTTTAGCATGAAAATTTGGAATTATCTCCAAGTCACCTGGTTGGACAGCAATGACATGGTGGAAATTGCCTCACACGCCAGGAAGGATTTGAATAAACCATTCTTTTTAGAAGTGGTCTTCCTTGTATGGTGAAACATTTGGAAAATTAGGAATGATAGGGATTTCAGACATATCAGCCCTTCTTTTAGGCAGTGGAGGAATGGTTTTATACATGACATCACTATCATATCCCACAGGATCAAGACCAGACACAGGGATGCTCTGCTTAGATGGATTGACTTCCTACCTCCATGAGGTTTTCTACAAATGTATTTTTCTCTTCACAGCTTTAACCCTAGTGCTTTTACTCTTTTAGCTTAGTGTAACCTGCCTTGTATAGCCCTTAATTTTCTATTTTGTACCTCTCCTTGAGGAACCTTTTGTAACTATTTGGGTCAGCTTTAATAAAAATGCTATGGGGTGTAAGCCCTGCAGTCTTCCAGGTAAAAAATACATTATAAGAGGGGCTGTGCAAAGCGGTAACATAGGCAAACAACAGTTTGCTAGGATGGTGGAAAAGGTTAGAGGCTATCATGGCAAGTTGGGAGGCTTGATAAACCAGTGGTTGGTAGCGCAACATAGCGATAGCATCGAGACAACTAGCATAACAAAGATAGTAGTGAGAACCAAGGTGACGGTCATCTTGCCTAAAATCCTGCTAGGAAGAAGAATGAGTCCATAAAGAAGATGAACTAACATATTCGAACGGATCCACACAATCGCAACGTAATCGGAACTAGCGAGAAGAAGCACAACTGGAATGAAGCAAACAACATGGTAAACCAACAAGCATAATCATGGCATGATGCACAATGAAGTATGATGCATGTCCGGTTTAATGAGTCATGGTGTGGCATAGAGCAACAAATATACAAATTAAGTGGAGCTCAATATGCAACGAGTTGCATATTGATGAAACACCGCATTCATTTATTTTGTTTTCTCCCATTTAAGAACAAGACAAGATTAAATGTTGGTTAACATGGCAAGAGGTGAAGCATAATTAAACTAACTATTTAGGCAAGCTTAACTAAGGACGGAAATCATAAATAACAATTCCGGGAAATCCCCATATGCATATTTTGAATTTAATGCAAACAACAATTTTAAACATTTTAAATATTGTTATCATGATGCGGAGGACATGCACAACTTTTACGCAAATTATGAAAATGTTGACATGAGCATGTTATGAAGCATTTGTCACTGTGGCGGAACGAAAGGGGTGCCATGGCCACTACAACGGAAATGGTGCCACGACAGCATTCCGATGATCCAACAACTCATTGAGATACCGGTGCAAAAGAGCAAGTGTGGATGTACGGAACATGCAAAAGATGATGGGGTGATCCCGGTTACCAGGTTCCCATAGGCCGACGGCATGGCAAATGAGGAGGAACGTGCAAGCGACAACTCGGACATGGTGCAAACACGGTCATCTCATGCATCTCACATGTATTTGTTCATGGGCGGCCGTCTCATCATTATACCTTTGAAGCGTGCATTTTCGGAGCTGATCGGGTTTGATGCTGTGTAGGGGAAGTGGAAGTTCTCGGGACGGTCGTAGTGGAAGTGGTGGTACACAGTGACATTAGTTGTACATGGGTCGTATAGGAACTTGACGAAACCCAAGGCGACTGTTGGTACGTATCATCGGTAGTCGAACTTGGCGATCCAGAGAGGGTACTTGCCAGATCCACAACACTGTAACCATTCTTGGCAGAGGAACTTGATGTTCACGGGTCTCCCAAAAACGTTGTGGTACTCGGTGAATCCGAGACGGTCTTGGAAAATCCGCGCATAGAGGTACTTACTAGTTTTGTGTAGACGGACTTGAGGTGGTCTTGGACCGGATGATCTTGGCGTATAGGGACAACATACGTGACTTGGGCGGTGCTTGGCATCGGGATTGGGAGCATGCTCGCTCGAGCATGGAGCTGAAGATGGATGACGGCAGGGATTTGGCGGAAGCAGGAGACGGCATCTTGGAGCGGCTCCGACGAAGGGCAATGCCAGAACGACGGGGGCGCAGGTCTCCAAGGCGGCGGCCACACGCACGAAGCAGAGGCACGGCGTGAGGTGAGGACGAATCAGAGGCGACCTCGGTCGTAGTAGACCAGGGTGGCGCGACAATGACAGATCCGGGCGCGGGAACCCATTCCTGGCGGTGGCGGCGGGCGGAGTTAAAGGAGGCGGCGCAGGTGGTAGAGGAGGGCGGCTGGCGTCCTCGGGTTCCCTGCTCGTAGGTACAGGGGTGCGCGGAGCTGGGCCTCGAGTAGAACGCTAGTAAGGAGGAAGGGCGCGAGGGAGATGGCTGCAGATCGACGGAATTTGGCACCTCAATGAAGAGCAGCAGCAGCGAGCGGCTCTGGGGGAGGGACTCGGTCGGCATGGTCATAGAGGAAGGAGCTTGATGTGGTTCCCATTCGTCTTGGTCGCCGGTCGGCACCGCCTGGATGAGTAGGCGGAGAGGCGGTCGGGGACGGGGCAAGGGTGCCGCTCCTCTGTGCGTGCAAGTGTGGCGGCGGGCAGGAACGAGAGGGAGAGATGGGGATCGGGAGAGAGCGCAGTGAGGGGCTAGGGTTATAGGAGGGGGTCAGATGGGCCTAGGCGTTAGCGGGCTGCTGGGAGGCCCAGGTGCTTTGGACTCTCTTCTCTCTCCCTCCTATTTCCTTTGGCAGAAAATAATTAGAGAGAATAAAAAGAAAGAGAGGGTTAAGGAAAGAATTTGGACATGCGGGTAATTTTCATGGACTCACAAAAATGAGCTTGATCCCGAAAAAAATAGAAGTGGGCACGGGTGTGAAGTTGAATTCAAACTCATTTGAATTTAATTCAAATGGTTTGAACTAGGACAAAGTTTTAGGAGTGTCCATAGATGTTGAGAATTTAGAAAGCGCCTCGATAGATGGGAAAGGAATTATAGGCAAGGTTAGAGAGTCAAAACTTGAAGAAGGAAAGGCCAAGGGATTTAACATGCACGTGTGTTGTGGTAAATTCCAAGTTATTGGAATATAATTTTTATAGCTACCTAATAATATTGGGAGGATGTATGTTATAAAGAGAAATCACCATGCACATTTCCCTTGATTTAAATGGGTCAAAGATCCATACAATTTATTTATGTGAGTTTTAGTTGGTTTGTGAAATTGATGGCATGATTACATGATGCAACGCAAATGATGCTATGTAGAACACAACAGGAAAATAAAACACAAGGAGAAACTTGGAATACATGGAAGGCTCCTGGAGCGTCGGTCTCAGGTCGTTACAACTCTCCTCCACTTACAAGGAATCGCACCTCGAGATCAAGGGATGGCACCGGAGCGAAGCGAAAGAGGTAAAACAAAGTTGCTTCTTCGACAAACGATTGGAACCAATGAACCTTGAGAGGTTAACCAATTCCAAGGAAAGAATACAACGGAGATGAACGGAGTTGAAAACACTCCATTAGAAAAGAGGAACAAGGAACATTACGAAAACCTTGTAGGTTGAAAGATATGAAACAAGAGCTTAACAAACCAAAAGAATTTGAAAGCGCACTGGTATAATGAGATAGTGAAGGAACAATAATGACAAAATTTGGACAGCACTCCCGTAGAAAAGAGAAGGAAAACTTGATAGGATGAAAAGAACTTGAAAATAGAACACCACACACCGGTTTAAAGGATAAGCAAGGAAAAGAACATGATCTTTACAAAACGAGATGATGAGTGAAGAGAAGAACATCACAATGCCTTCGAAACAAATGAAGAATGGAATGAAAGGAAAGAAGAAGAGAAAAACAACTTCTACCACAAATGAATTTGAAAAGCATCCTTACAAAGAAGGGTTGAATGGAGTTATTGGAAGAATCAGCAAGCAAAAGATATGCTTCTCGTGGGCTTATGGAAAACATCTCAAAATTATGAAGTGACAACCGGCCAGTAAAGGAAAACAATTGCCTGCTTTAGATCGGCGAAGAGATGAAAAACTTCTTCCACCAAGATGATAAAGAGATAACTTGGATCATTGATAAGCACCACAAATAGCAACATTCCTTAGGTTAGGCTATAAGTGAAATCTATACCAAGATAAGACCAAGGAAGAGATTGATGGGTTTAAAATATCTCATTCTTGATACCTTGTGAGTCATGAACACGAAGGGAAATTGTCAAGAATGATATAAGACCACCTCAAAAGATAATGAAGAAGAATTGCACTTCTCGATGCAAGATGAAGAATACATGAAAGATGAAGAATAAATGAGCTCCTCCAACAAGAACCTTGAAGAACACTTCAACAATAAATTGAATCCTTATCGAACCACCATGTAGAGCCTCCATGAAGAACTCTGGTAATAAAAGAATCATCAAACGAAAGGAAATTTGAAAAGAGCTCGGGAGAAGCCTTGCAATGATTTAGATGGAGCGACGAAATGAGAAAACTTTGAACTCCAAACAAGAAAGATGAATAACTTGGAACCGAGAATTACTTCCTTATGAACAAACTTCGGAAGAAGGAATTAAAATCGCCTCAAGGGAAAAAAGAATAAGATTTATTGTATGTTTATCCTTCATCAACTTAAATTGGTGACAAATAATGAATTTTTAGCATACTACCACTACTGCAGGATAGTCCAAACGCGACACTACGATCAGAGACCCTTCAACGAAACTGTGTGCGATGGCATAATCGCAAACAGTGGTGTAAAAAACCGTCAAAAAAGGTGCAAAATGTTTGTGATGACAGATGCATCAAACAAGGTTCAAATTTTAGTTGCATGTGCGATGTAGGGCATACGGTTCAGTTCAATTAACTGTTTGGGATGAGGAGGAACAAAAAAAATGGGCAGCCAGATGAAGGCGTGTGCGATATATAGCATACAGTTCACTAGGATAAACTCTGTGTGATTAGGCAACAGAATGAAAATAGTTCAACTGAACAAGAAGTGTGTGGTACGTGGCAAACAGGTCCATAATCAGAAATGTGTGCGAAGACCAATAATAACACAGACAATTGCTGCTAATAAGCCGTGTGATTTGCTCTGTCTACAGTAGAATGATGTGTGTGTGTGTGTGTGTGTATATATACAGCCGGTCTGTTCTGATAATATTATCAGAATAGTTATTCTGATAACACTTCTGCACTGCACGCTCAATGCAAGTGCACGTCATTGTTTGAACCAAGTGTGCTGCAGTACTCACACGAGTGAACTTCGTGTCGTAAAAAGCTGTACGCAGTGTTTTTCCGGTACTGTTTTCACTCTAGTTTTTTAACCGTTTATCGGAACGAGGCGTATAATATACCGTTGGAAAGCTATGGATTAGGCGCAACTTCTCTATACTGAACACTTTTCGAGATTCCTCACGGTTTAAGAGCAGTTTTGAAAATGGTGCGGCGGATGACGAGTGGCAGTGAGCGTTTTTCGCGTTTTTTTATAAACCGCTCATCGGAATAAGGCAAACGATACGCCGTTGGATAGATATCATTGAGGCGCATCTTTTTCATATATATTATTTTCTCTAATTCGTTACGGTTTAAGAGCAGTTTTGAATTTACTAAATCGCGGAATTCTGTTTTTTGAATTTTTTGAAATTTTCGGTATTGTTTTCGCTCCAGTTTTCTAACCGATTATCAAAACAAGGCGTGTAATACGTCGTTGGAAAGCTATGGGCGAGGCGCAACTTTCATATGTTGAAATATTTTTGAGATTCCTTATGGTTTTAAGTTAATTTTGAAAACCGTGCGGCGGACGACGAGTGGCAGCGGCCGTTTTTCGCAAAATTTTCACAAACCGCTAGTCGAAATGATTCAAATGATATGCCATCGGAAAGATATCGATGAGGCGCAACTTTTTCATGTAGAACACTTCCGCTAATTCCTTATGGTTTAAGAGCAGTTTTGATTTTACAAAAATGCGGACACTCTTCTTTTTTGCGACACCCAAATCATCGTGTGCACTGCATCAGACAAATGAGTGCACTGCTTTAGACAAAAACGCATTGCATCTGACAGACTGAAAATTATCAAGCGTACATGACGAACGAAGTGCACGCTTTGAGACAGATGAGTGCACTACTTCAGACCGAAACCGCACTGCATCAAAACGGACTGAAAATCGTCGTCTGTACGCGACAACGAAGTGCACTGCATCAGATGGATCAGTGCACTGCTTCAGGCCGAAACCGCACTGCATCAAACGGAGTAAAAATCATCGTGTGTACGTGAAAACGAAGTGCACTGCAACTTCCAATGCAATTTTAGATGCAATTTTACTTTCGTGTGCACTGCAATAAGGGAACCACAAATTTTTTAACAATAAACTACAATAATTTTGAAAAATGTACTTCTTCGGTTCACCGAGCGCACTTCTTTTTACAAAGAAAAAATAGAGTGTTCTGCACTACTGGGAAGTTTTTCTTTTCTTTTTTCCATTCATGTGGTCTACACTAGACGAGTAGTTGTATGCATACGGTTTCCCGTAATTTTTAATAGGTACCCGTTCTGCACTGCACAAACCAGTCTAGTGCACTACGGAAGGTGCACATGTGCACTGCATGAACAATACAAATATACTGAAAACACACATTATTGGCGCGCATCGGTGCCGAAGGAAGCGGAGGAACTGCAGGGCAACGGATGGAACTTCGAGCCGCACAGTTCTCTCGCCGGTCACGGTAAAAAATCGAAAAAACCCACTGGCTGGAGCTTCATCTGCTGTCGATGTGGACTGTGAGGCCCCCACTGCTAGGGATGCAGTGGAGGGGATGGGTGGACTGCACGCGCACAACCGAGCTGCAACGAACGGCAAAAACTGAAACACAGAAAGTCAAAAACTATCAAATTGGTTCATTTTCATACGCAAAGAACAGAAGGAAAAATTAGTGAGCTGCACATAGTCAGTGAATGCCCCATGTGCGTCCTCTGTGTGGACTGCAAGAGAAATACTGCCTCGAGCCGCCAGACGCTTTGCCCCGGCAGAGCGACCATGACCTGAGGCAGCGGCGAGCCGCCCCTGACCACCGCGGGAGGCATGTGCTGTGGCGGGGACCTGCAGGAGGGGAAGGAGACCGGAAACCTGCCGTTTGACCTTCCTGGTGTGGGATCCCAAGCAAGATGAGGAGGAAGGCAGAAGGTAGCCGGCGGCGGCACTGTTGCGCTCGAGCTCCATGAAGAGAGGAGGTGAACCTGCGGGATCTGCCCCCTGAGCACCATCCATTAACCTCCACTCCCCATGGCAGCGCAGCGATGTGGATGCGGGAGTTGCTCGTCGGGGAAATACAGTGTGGTTGCCGGCCGGATCCAGCCGGTGTTGTGCGTGTTGGAGGTGGGGTGGCTGGGGCGGCGCTCGCAGGGAAGGTGGTCGGGGTGGAGGTGCAGCAACACTGGGACAGTGGGCCACGACGGGGCGAGGTGCGGTGGGATGGTGCACCACGGCGGAGCGGGACGTTTGGCGGGCGGCAGAGCGGGACGTGGTGGGGCGACGGCGGCCGGTCGCAGTTTCTGGTGGGTGGGGGGTGGGCCACCGGGGGATCCGCGGCGCGCGGAGGCCGTTTGCCGGCCGGGGTCGCGGCATGAGGGGGTTGGGGGAAGGTGTGGCAGGTGGATTTGTGGAATGGGGGAGGAAGGTGGAGGGGATCGGGGGAAGAAGGTGGAGAAGAGAGAGTGGTGGGTGGGGTGGGCCGGTGGGGTTGGTTTTCGTCTGTCTCGTCGCCGGGTGTTATCGGAATAAGGAGGTGGTGTTATTAGAATAACACTCTTAAGGGTGTTATTAGAATAGACCCACCCTATATATATATATATATATATATATATATATATATATATATATATAGGGTCGCGCTATTCGTCACTATGGGTGAGGAATAGTTATTCTTCACCCCCTTCTATTTTACCATCAATGCACCATAATTTTACGTTCTGTAAGTTTTGTCTTATTTCCGACGCAAAAAGAGACCGTAAGAAAATATATAATCGCCGTAAAAAAAATTTATGTTATGTATTACAAACATAAAAACATAGTCTAAAATACACATAAACTGCAAATTTTCTTGTCTTATGACCTATATTTTTATTTTCTTATGTCAAATTTTACGTAGTGAATCAATAGAAATGTAACTATTTAAATTCCAAACGTAATTTAATTATGAAATGATCGTAAGATTACCTCGGGTGAAGAACAACTTATTCTGCACCCTGGATGATGAATAGTAACACTTGATCGTAAGATTACCTCGGGTGAAGAACAACTTATTCTGCACCCTGGATGATGAATAGTAACAACTTAATCTTACGATCATTTCATAATTAAATTACGTTTCAAATTCAAATAGTTACATTCATATTGATTAACTACGTAAAATTTGACATAAGAAAATAAAAATATAGGTCATAGGACAAGAAAATTTACAGTTTATGTGTATTTTAGACTATATTTTTACGTTTGTAATTTTACATAACATAAAATATTTTTTATGGCGATTATATATTTTCTTACGTTCGTTTTTGCGTCGTAAATAAGACAAAACTTATGGAACGTAAAATTACGGTGCATTGATAGTAAAATAGAGGGGGGGTGAACAATAAATATTCCTCACCCAGGGTGACGAATAGCGCGACCCTATATATATAACTGAAATAAACATCCAATTACATAAGTGACTATATAGATCATTTGCACACACCTCGATAAACAATCACATGCATTCTAAAGTAGGAGAAACGATCGTCTAGTCATCTACTTCTTGTGACACTCCCGCCACTACTATGTGGCCCGATCCCTCATCTGGGTCTGGAAGAAGACATTTCCTCATGTCAATGATCCGCATGTACATCTCGTAGCTTGTGTACGCGTCCATGGCCACGTACTTGACATGGTGTTCATGTAGTCTCTTATGCCACACACTGTGCCAGGCGTTCCTGTCCTTATTGCTATCATTCTTCATCTTCATGTAGTAGGGATCGATGATGGCCGAGGCGAGGTCAACGAAGGAGTTCAGTTTGTTTTTGTCTCTGCCCCATACATTGTAGTCGTGCTGGATGTTGACAAGATTTGGGCATTTCAAGCCCGAAACCTTGAGCGCTTTTAGATTGTTTGTGGTATCCACCGCAGCAAAACTGTAGTTGGAGCTGTTGATAAACCTGGAGAAACACTCGCAAGGCGTTGTTGCCGGGTGGTAGTGGTAGACGAGGACGTCATGTCGCACGCACAATTGGGCGACGGAAACCTTTTGATCATTCCCGGCATGACCCATGGTGTACTTGAGGTCGAAGCTGACCACTTGGTACTTGTCCTCGCCAAGGAACTGCTTCATAGTTTGGATGGAGCTCTCCGCCGAGACCGGATCGTTCGTGTACATCATCGAGAGAGCCTCCCCCCTCACGTGGCTGTCCACGACGTGTTGCATGGTGAATTGCCCGCCGTTGTCGTCATCGGCCGCTGGGAGTGCCATTGGAACCATGGGGAGCGCCATTGGAACCGCTGGATGTCCTCTCTGTATGTGTCCTCGTGGGTGTGCTTATTGTGTCATGTGAGACAAGAGATGAAGGTAAATGGCTGCGGGAAAAAAAGAGGGCCAAGCGGTGTGGATTCTCGGCGTGTCGGCATGGCAGTTTTTGTAGCGGGTAACTGCATCATCGCGCCGCGCCCGACGCAACCGCATGCACACGAATGTGCGTGATCGTGCGCCGGACCCAAACACCGGCAGCACGGGGAGGGACGAGGGCAGATCACCTGGAGGGACGCGAGAGCAGAGCGCGCGCGGTGGGACGCGAGCAGAGCGTGTCGCGGCCGCCTGAACTGCAAGCAACCACACGCATAGAGCAGTTGAACATGCAGGAAATGGTCGCCTACATGCCGGCCGACAGTTGCGTCGCTGCGTAGAGAGCGGTTGTGTGCTACCACCTCCGTCTAGTCTATAGTCCCCTTTATAATCTGTGCCATACTTTGCCCTCAAATTTAACCAACAAAATATTAATGCATGTTAAAAAAATTATATAATTTGAAACTATGTTCAAATACGAATCCAACTATATAATCTTCGGCAACATGCATTCGTATATTATTAGTTAAATCATACATATAACAAGGACGGGGGTATAGTAGGTAATTAAATCGCAAACGTCTTTTTATTAACCATATGTGTATGTGGCCTTTCATCCTCCTCTCACATGTCTTGTCGCCCCGCTGCCGCAGACGGCTTACAACGCAAGCTTGCGCAGCGCACGGGGGCATCATTTTGGCCAAATGGTAGCGCGAATGAATCGTCGGTGAGCCCATTCCCGCGCAACCTCGTAGGTTCCTGCACAAGCTTCTCTCCCGACTTGGTGAAATCCCCCAAAATCCCAATGCTTACCGGCCTGCTATAAAAACCCTCACGGCCGGTGAGTCCTGCGTCACATTTTCCCCTCCCTCCCTGTAGCTTATCTCGCGTGCTTCTCCCACAATCGCCAATGGCACCAGTCTGGCGTTATCGCTCAGTGGCGGCGTAGTCCCCAACATAGTGTAGTGCGCGTAGCGTCCCTGTTGGGTGTGCGCGGAACACCCACCACATGCTCCGCCGCCGGTGCCCGTCGGCAGCTGTTGCCGTCCGCCGTTGCCGCCACACCACCGTCGAAAGCCAGGGCCATCACCCGCTCCGTCACCGCGGCCCGAAGGCGGGAGGTGGCCATTGTGGCCGCCACCCCACTGCCGGCCACCGTGGCCATCACCCGCTCCGCCACCATGGGCCGAAGGCGGGAGGTGGTGGTCGTTGTCGCCACCCCGTCGTCGGCCGCCATGGCCGCCAGCACACCGTCGACCGCCGGGTTCATCACCTGCTCCGCCACCACTTCCCTAAGGCGGGAAGCGGAGGTGGATTCCCGCACGTGCATCGGCGACCTTCACGCTACATGGAGTTCCTGCAGGGGGAGGAGGAGCGCCTGTCGAGCATGCAAAGACCCTTACCACCGCCATGGCCGCGGCACACGCCACCTCAGAGGCGAGGAATCAGGAGATCTACGAGGAGAACCACTGCTTCGAGTGGGGTCATCTGCAGTGGCATATGGCGTTTGAGGTGAGCGTCGCTGAAGCTGCAACAGCGGCAGGCACCGTATTGCGGTTTCCCAGCTTGTCGGAAGGCTCCTCCTCCTCTGCCTCTTACTGAGCGCTCTCGGCAGAGGAGAGGTAGCCGAAGTAGTAAAAGCCCCTGCGCAGTAGTAGTAGTATTTAGGGGCTATTTTGTTCAGTTCATCTAACTATAGATGTGGTGGAACTGTACAACGTACTTAAAATTAGCTAGTGTATATAGTTGAACTAGTTATTTCACTACGTGGTTGGCAACAATTGTGGAAAGTTTGGTCGGTTCAGCTATCGAGTTGAACTATTTGTATAAATTAAGAATGACTGCTTAATCTATGAATGAAATCTATGCTTAATTACTGAATTTTAGTTGCAAAAATGAGATACTGCTAGTCATTTTTAGCTTCATATTTTGACAAATCACAGTGTTACAAGGTTGACAAATGGCAATGTTACTAGATTAACAAATGTCAATCTTTCCAGTTTGACAAATGGTAACGTACCCAATATGACAGATGCAAATCGCACCAAATTATTTGTAAGTGGTTGCACACAGGTCATCCAAAAGAACCATTTGTGTTGCAGAGATGCACAAATCCTGCTCTCACTCTGCATCATGTCGTCCCGGGGTTGACGGGCGGGGGGAAGGAGAACGGCAGCTGGCGACGCTGAGAGGTAGCATTCGACGATGGCATCCCATGCCACTAAGGGAGGCACGCACGGAGAGGAAGGCGGGCGGCCATGGAAGTCAAAGGGCTCGCTTCCTAGTGAGCCTACACAGCATACAGCTTGCACGCTTCCCGATGAGCCTGCACATTCGAGGACAGCTTGCACGCCTCTCAGTCAGCCTGCGCACCGGACTGTGCTCGCACACCTCTCCTTCAGTCAAGCTCAAGCAGTTGTCCGCACGACACCTCCTACAACCATGAAAACCAAGATACGTGGCGTCACGTGAATGGTTAATAGAACGCACACGGTTTGAATTATACAAACGTTTGAGATATTAAAGTGGCAGCTATTTTTTCGACATGCCTTTGTTGGCTGTCATTATTCGAGTGCGCCTTCTCTCAAAATGGACACGAAAAATACCATAGCATGTTGGGTGCCATTCCATGATAGCATGCCAAATTTCAAGAATTTCAGACGAGTTTTGGATTTAGTAGAATTTAAAAATAAATCTCAACGTTCCCTACCGAAACCAAACCTGTTATTCTAGTATGACACTAGGAAAAAAATTGAAATCGAGAAGAGGCAACGGATATCGTTTCGTCCACAAAGGTGAAACCTTCCCTACCGAAACCGTCACACTTGTTGTGAGAAGCTCTGGTTTATGTGAAGCTTATACCCAAAGCTGCCCCAAATGGGACACATTTTTACCATGGCATGTTGATGCCGCTCCATGATAGCATGCCAAGTTTCATGAATTTCGGACAAATTTTGGATTTACTAGAATTACAAAAGCAAGTACGTCAACGTTTGCCGGAGAGCCATTGTGCCTTGCCGTGGCGTTCGACTTTCATCCCCATTTCTTGCATGGGAGATAAGCATAAACCCATGGACACATATATGATTTTACAACCAATGTTGGTGCACCGGAGCATGTGCATGTAGTTTAATTTTGAATTGTGCACCTGAAATGGCTAGAAACCAATTTAATGTATAAAATGTTCAAACGAACCCTGAATAATTCCAATTCTTTTATGACACATATATAGTTGCATGTTCACTCCAGATGAAAGGTCTAGCAATTCAAACACCGTCCATTGCCGCTGTGACCCCATTATGTAATTCAAATCAAGATGAAAAATTAGGTAGATCGCACACAGTTTATTATCACTAACCTTGTGAGATGCAGCTAAGAATATCATGGAGCACCATCAGTGTATAGTACGCCTATGGCTTACGCGAGAAGGTGCGTCAGCTATAGTCCATAGCTGACGTCTCAAGCACACTAGCTCGCTCCCCAAATATCATTTCACTGTTCAATCATTGCCGGTGAAATATGGGCATGTGTACCCGCATTGTGAGGGCAACTTCGGTGGCCCACTCCGTCGAGAGTGCGGCCGCAGCCGACATGCGCGTGCTAATAAGGTGCATGAGTGCGACTGCAATCCGCGACCGGGTGGCCATGGTAGCTCAAATGGCCGTTGTTGCTTCTCAGGTGGCGGCAGCAACATCTGGCTCGGCGATAACAACCGGTGAGAGTGGCACAACAGTTATCCGTTTCGCAGCTGCGGCCTTAGCCCTGATGGAGCCCGCCTAAGACCATGTCAAGGCCGCCCATGCCCAGCTCCTGGCGGTCACTGCACAAATCAAACGAAGCTTCTCTGACAACGGTCAGCAACCCACGGTCGAAGAGCTATCAATCGCCAAGAACATTCGAGCAGCCCTCCGTTCCTCCGCCGCATACCTTGCGACGGCGGAGCCCGTCCAAGCCCAGATCGCGTCCGCCCACGCCCAGCTCGTGGTGGCCTTTTAAAAAGAGAGGGCAGACGCGGATGGCGCGATGCTTGCCGAGTATGGTGCGAGGGATGCCATGGAGCCCCTTTCCCAGGAGACCATCGGGCCCCAGCTAGACATGGAGGCGGTGATGGAGATCAACGAGCACTAGCCATAGTAGTACTCTTCGTTTTGTTTAATTAAGACCGCTGGTCTTTAATTTGATAGAGTAATGTTTAGTTCAGCTAGCTCTGTTTAATTGCTGAACTTGCTCGATTAAGAAGTGTGGGTGTGCTGTAGTCTCCTTTGTGTACCCAAATTATGCAATGACGTGGATGACCACTGTAACCATGGAAATTCGAACCAAAATTGTTGACGTTCAAGCTCATCACACACGGGTTAAGCTATCAGAATAGTTTTTGATGTTCTTATATTGTACACAGTTCTGAATAAGGGACCGTGTCTGATGATACTTTGCGTGCCAGTTTTTTCATGGAAATATCTACCTCCCCACCTCCGCCCCCTTACCAAAAGCCACATTTCCCCTGTTTCCGCCTTCATTTCCAAGTAGAAACCTTCACTCCTTGCTTGCAGCACTGCCTCCTCGTCGGCGACCCTCCTTCACGCTGCTCGGCCTCGTCTATCCAGGCAGGTAATCCACACCCGACCACCATCCTCCTCCTCCTTCCACATCCCACATGCCCTGAACGCAGGCGCGAGCGCGACACCTTCCACCCAAATAAGTGCGGCCCTAAGCCATGGTGCATGCATTATAGCCAGGATCTCAAGGACCATTTGGAAGCGGAGAAGCCAATCACGGCCGCATGCGCGTATGAGGTCGCGATGGCTTCCATTCGTGTCGGCCCCCAGATCTTGGAGGGGCACCTTTCCATTTGCTAGCTATGTCGGTTAAGCATGCCCGGTTTACCCGTTGCGTGTCCTGCTCTTACCTTTCCTTCACAAATTCTAGTGAATTGTGCTATCTAATTTTACCATGCAATTTGTTGCTCTAGTGTATATGTTCTATACGTCGTGGAGTGTGGTGCTCACTTATTAACTGTTTTGTTAATTAGTTGTCATCTTCAGTTAACTATTTTCTTCAATTTGGCAAATGTGATGTTCAATCCTTCAGGCTGCAATTTCATATTGTTTTCCATGTGAGAAATAAATAGAATTTATCTTTACAAAATACATGAGAAACGAATACAATTGCTATATTTCCAAGCTATCCAGCCTGCTTGGTTTGGTTATACATTGTGCCATGTGGTGCTTAGTTAATGTTTGGTTCAATTTTGCAATGCGATGTTCAATAGTTGTGTGTGCATTCTATTATTGTATACCATGTGAGGAATAAATTGAATTTGGCTATAGTAAATACTTAATCTGATGACTAACTACCTTATAGGTGTTGCAGGGAAACAATGGGAAGCACTGAGGTTTACAATCGAGGTTAGCACATGCATGGTCCGTAGTCTAATAGCACATTATTGTGCAATTGCAGGAACCATTCTAATATTTTGGTTTTTAACAATTTGGTCTTGCACATGTATGTCCTTCTGTCAGAGGTTTTGACCCACTGTTCGACCCATTTTGCATATGGGGAAATGAGTTGTCCATGAATATCAATCAAATCAAGAAACTCTGATAGATTATTAGGATATAGAAACTAGCGACAAAAAACAATGAGATCTTTGTCTGCGCAATGACGAAGACATCAGTTCACTACAAGATGGTACTAACTATTATATCTTGCCTTTTTTTACTCCTTTGCCCATTTCCAATATAGAGAAGATATTTATGCACATCCTTTTTTTAGGCCTTTCCAAAGCAGTTCACTGATGATTACCTCTCAACCCACCTCTATGGTCAGGAGGCGAGGAAGGTTTTCATACAACACCCACGGTTCAATATTGAATTGTTCCTGAAGAGGACGAAGGATAGACGGTCAATCATCCATAGGCACTAGCCTAAAGTTGCAAAGACCTTCAACATGAATGAAGGCTCAATATTCACATTCCGCTTTAGCAGTTTTCCAAAATGAGATGCATCTGTCTATATACCATCTATGATGCTAATTTCGAAAGGTTCTACATGTTGCAAGTGAAACTTGGTGCTGGTGCAGTTGTGTAATGGGGTAGATGAGTGCTGAAGCTATATCATGTTGTACTCTGATGTATTTCAATTATGAAATTTTGCTTCCTTAATATGGAAATCGAATATATTATGTGCTTAATATGAATGTCAATTAGATTAATAAATGGATTATTAATAATAGGTCAATTATCCTGCTAATAGCGAATTAGCCTGGTAATTGGGTTTTGCTATTGCAAACGGTTGTTGAAAAAATACCGTGGGCGATGACCTCATGCAACTCACACAATTTCTAGGAATAAACTATGTTGGATCAATGAACAATCACACACGACTTTCTCTTGAAAACTGTTTGCATTAGGCCACCTTGCGCAAATGTTTACCTCATAAAAACTGTGTGTGATGGACAGCCTTTGCCACACAGTTTCTTGTATGGACCGTGTGTGATACATTCAATAACACAAACGATTTAAAGGGAAAAATTGTGTGTGATGTGCTTGTGAACGGAAACGTTTTCCTTGGAGCAACTATGTGGGATGTACATACGAACGAAAACGTTTAGCGAGAACTGAGTGTGTGGTATGTACTTGCGATCGGCAACAATTTCTCCCTATAATTGTTTTTGTTAAGCTCTGTGTCGGGGTCCCGAACTGTGCGTCTAGGCCGGATGGTAACAGGAAACAGGGGACACTTTGTTTTACCCAGGTTCGGGCCCTCTCGATGTAGGTAATACCCTACTCCTGCTTGATTAATATTGATGATATGGGTAGTACAAGAGTAGATCTACCACGAGATCAAGGAGGCTAAAACCCTAGAAGCTAGCCTATGGTATGATTTGTTGTATATGGAGTTGATCCTCTACGGACTATAACCCTCCGGTTTATATAGACACCAGATAGGGTTAGGGTTACACAGAGTCAGTTACAATGGTAGGAGATCTTGAATATCGCATCGCCAAGCTTGCCTTCCACGCCAAGGAAAGTCCCATCCGGACACGGGACGAAGTCTTCAATCTTATATCTTCATAGTCCAGGAGTCCGGCTGAAGGTATAGTCCGCCTATCCGAACACCCCCTAATCTAGGACTCCCTCAGTAGCCCCTGAACCAGGCTTCAATGACAACGAGTCCAGCGCACAAATTGTCTTCGGCATTGCAAGGCGAGTTCCTCCTCCAAGTCCTTCATAGAAGATTGTAATCACCAAGAGTAGTGTCCGGCTCTGTAAAATAAGTTTCCACATATTGATATAGAGAGAATAATATTAACACAAATCAAATCTGCTGACGTATTCTGCAGTGCGCCATCACACTACAGCCAAGTCCTTTACTCGAATCGTTTTTACTTTTCCACATCAGCATGTTTTGCGAGGCGGTTTCCTTGGCACGTCTTGTCAAAGCAAAGATCGTGTACCCTTTTTACGGGATTCTCATTAATACGGATGTGGGTAACCCAACCGCGCCATTTATCACGGCGCTCGGGAGGCAAGCGAGTTTTATCAGGCAAGTGGGGACGCATAACCGCATCCGCCAATATAAGGGGATAAGGATCCACCCTATTTACCTACGCCTTCTTCCTCCCTTGCCTACCCATCTCTCGCGCACCCGAGCTCCAGCACCCAAGCCCGTACTTCCCACCTCAACCTTCTCTAGCAATGTCCAGAGCGGGAGGCAAATGGATGGTCTCCACCGTTATGGAGGGCAAAATCAAGAAGCTAAGGAAGGCCGGGTATCTGTCCAAGGACATCGCGCACCGGCTTCCCGAGGAGGGACATCTTATCCCCACCCCAAGGCCCCAGGAGAGGGTGGTATTTCTCCTCCACTTCCTCCGCGGACTGGGTTTTCCACTCCGCCCATTTGTCTGGGGGCTCATGTTCTACTACGGCCTGGATTTCCATGATCTGGCTCCGAACTTCATCCTCAACATCTCGGCGTTTATCGTCGTGTGCGAGGCCTTTCTCCGCGTCCGCCCCCATTTCGGCCTCTGGCTCAAGACTTTCAACGTCAAGCCCAAGGTGGTGAGCGGCAGCCAGGCGGAGTGCGGAGGCGCCATGGCGGGCAAGATGGCCAACGCCCTATGGTTCGAGGGCTCCTTCGTGGAGACCCTAAAGGGATGGCAATCCGGGTGGTTTTATATCACCGAGCCACACGATCCGGAATGGACCGCGGTCCCTGAGTTCTGATCCGGACCCCCCACGCGGCTTGTGTCCTCGAAAGAGACGGGCCTGTCGTGGGTCTACGAGAAAGAGGTGACCGGATTGCAAACATGCATCCGGTCCCTGGTGAACAAGCCAATCCGGCTTGTCAATATAATCCAGGTTATGCTCGTCCGCCGGATCCTCCCGTGCCAACACCAGGATTTCAATCTGTGGGAGTTCGACTCGGCGCAGCATCAAACCCTCAGCAGGCTCTTCGACACAACGTACGAAGATGCCTGGAAGATGCTATTCAAGGGCGTCGAGGCTCCCGCATCCGCTTCCAAGGACCGCGGATACAGCTCGCAGCGTTATGCTAGCAAGGTATGCTATCCACACCTGTTACAGGATGTTCAAGCTTTTTTTATAGTTTGACTCTATGCGGGATCTAAACTCCCTTGCCTTTGACAGGCTTGGCGGGCGATGGCCGAACCGATTAACTGTCCGGCTCCGCTGCCCGAAGACCCAGCCCCAGCTCTACTGGTGAAGCTGCTGACTCCGGCGCCTTATGTGGTGCCGGAGAAGAAGGCCAAGAAGAAGAAGACCACAGGGACTTGAAAGAGTACCCGTAATGTGGTGTTGTCGGACTCGTCATTCGGTGAGTCCGAGACGCCCTCCTCCCATGAAAACGAGGAGGAGGAAGAAGAAACCTCTCCCCCTCCAGCGGGGGGAGGAAATAAGAGGAAGGCCGCCCCAACTGGGGAGGCCGAGGGGTCCAGGAAGAGGAAGCCCCTCCGCCGAACTATTCCCCCAACGCCAAAGAAGACGAAGAGGAGTGGCCGGACAAGGCCAAGCGTCCGGCGAAATTGTAATTTCGGATATCAGAGTAACTCGTGATGTTCCTTTGTTGCACAACTTTACCTAATGTCGATGATACTTATGCAGTCTGCCCCGGGCCGAACTCAACGAGTCATCGAGCGACTCCCTGGATTCATCGGACGTGAACTCTGTTCCGCCCGCTGTCTCCCCCCGCACTGCGGACGACGTCGAAGTGGCGTCGCGACAAGCTCCGGGGCAGGAGGAGGTGGTCCTGGAGGAGCCGCAAGGCAACCTCCCGGACTCCAGGAGTAAAGGGGACAAGACCCCCCAGGGCTCCAAGTCCGGCCTTAAGCCGGACACCGTGCCGGAATCTTCAACGATTCCGGACCGCGGCAGGCGAGCTCCTTCCAAGAGGAGCAAGCCTTCTGAGCCGGCAACCTCTGTCTAACCAGAGGTGCCGGACAATCTGCTGGAGGTGCTTGAAGGCGCCTCCATCGACGATGAGCACCGTACTATTATGAGTACGGTGATCCAGAAGGTCTAGTCTGCCAAGAGCGGGCTGAGTGAAGCTTGCGCTAGCCTCCTAACAGGCTTCGAGGTAAGTAAAAATATGTAAAAATATTTCCGCATAGACAGTAGCCCCTGATGCTCTGTTTGGCGTTCAGAAAGAAAAGTCGAATAAAGGATCTATTAAATTTCGCAGGAGTCTAACAATAAAGAGTCAATATGCGTATGCAGGCTTCGCTGTTGTCCACCGCTGCACTGACTGCGGAGGTGGGTGTCCTGAAAAAGGGACTCGAGCGGTCCGAGCAAGAGCTCGTCCTTGCCAAGCGGCAACTCGAGGAGAAAGAAGGTAAGAAATACCTTACAGAAATAAGTGCCTATAGAGAGGCGTGATTGCAAAAAATAACAGGATTGCACTGCTTATTGTAGGGGCCACAACTGAGGTGGTGACCCTCAAGCAGGCGCTGTCTGAGGCCGAAAAGAAAACGGCCGCGGAGTGCATCGAGCGAGAAAAACTTGGGGCTCAGGTCGGCGAGGTGCAGCAAGAGCTTCAGGATCTCATGAGAAAAAAATGAGAGTTTGGAGCTTGAGTCAGAGATCCGAGCGTCCAAGCTCGCGGCGGCCCTTGAGACTGCCAAGTCTGCCAATGCCGAAGCCCAAAAGGCCCTCTGAGAGTTGGAGGATATGAAGAAGATAGCAGCGGGTATGTCATTCTTTATGCAAAGCAGAAATATAAAAGTAAACTACTTGTTACTTACCCGAATCCGGAGTTCTCCAGGGGCATTCGCAGATCTTCCCCGCAGCGTATCCGATGCCGCCGCATTCTACTGAGCTGAAGAGGGCAGCTCGACGGAGAAGGTGTTCTAGTCTCAGTATGCTGAGGCCGGACACCCTGTGCCCTTGAGCAACCAGCTGAAACAGCTGGTCGAACTCCACAAGGCGGCCGAACAGGCCATGAAGAGCATCATAGTTCGGCTGTGGCCCGGAGAGGCCCTGCCTGGGAGCTACTTTGGGCTGGTGCGGCAGCTGGTGGAGGCCTGTCCAAGGCTCGAGGTCCTCAAGCACTCCGTCTGCATCGAAGGTGCCCGTAGGGCCCTTGCCCGTGTAAAGGTGCACTGGGGTAAGCTAGACGGTGAGAAGCTTGTGAAGGACAGGCCGCCGCCGGGGAAGGAGCATCGCAAGCCCGAGAACTATTACAAGGATGTTCTTGAGGGTGCTTTCCTTGTGGCAGATGAATGTACCAAGGATGTAATTTTTGAATAAACTCGATTGTTTTTATCCTATGCACTGAAAACTTGTTCATAGGCGCTTAAGCAATGCTTATTGAATTTAAAATATTATTTTCTGTGTGGCCGTTTATCAAAAAATTGAGAGATGGCCAGTCGTCGGCTTCTGCCTCCATGCCGCTAGTGCTGGGGTGTTCGGGGATAAACCTGAGCACTCTTTTTCCCATAGTTGCGTCCTTCGAGGGAGGCGCTCAACACGGCGAACCAGGCAATCAGACTATAATGCTTGAACACTCTCACTTAGCCATAGAACTTTATAATTTTAAATTTCGGCGAAGCCCCTAGTTCGGAAGACCAAGTTCGGGGCGCTATCTACGCCTTGGCTGGGGTTATCCAGCTCCTCGCTCGAAGCGGCATAAGCCTTTAGGGACTCAAAAAACCTCTCGAACAGCGACCGGTCTATCGCCTCATCATGACAGTCAGTTTTAGCTTTCTCCACTGAGGTGCTTAACCCAGCTCAACCGGGGCACAATCGCAGTGGTTCTCCTAGTTCTACCTTAGCCGATATAGCGGAACGTAAGGCACCAAAACATAGGAGCCGGGCAAACCCAACTATTGACCCAAATCATGATTCGGAGCCGATGCATATAGTGCTATAAGTTCGGGGTGCCGCACTTGTGAAAGTGTACGGGCTTCTCATGCCATATTGAAGGGTACTGAAGCCCCTGGCGTACTTGTCGTACCACAGTGTACGGATGCAACATGTCATTAATGAACATATATATATGAAAAGAGTAATGCAAAAAAAGCTAAGCATTGTTTATAGAGAGGCTGTTTATCAAAGCCGAACGATACAAATAGTGCGGTAAGCAAAAGATATTGGACTATTTAGTATGTCCTGACCAGGGAAAGGCCGCAGAATTTTATTTAAAACAGGTATACCACTCGTAACAGAGACCACCTGGGGATTCCATAATGCGGCATGGCTTGTCTGCCTCCGTGAATCTTGCATCGTTTGTGCGGCAGTCGAATTGCCGAACAGGTCGTCCGGAGTATGGAGTCCTAAAAGTAAGAAAAGAAAAAGAACCCGGCAGCCCCTGGTACGTTTTAAGCCGTATTTTGGGCATGCCGTTATTGTGCCCCTTCCCCTGTGCCCATGGTATTTCAAGGGCGTAGTTATGTACGCGAGGTACTGGTTTCGCTAGGTCGCGAAAGCTGGGGTTGGGGCCGCATTGCTACGCTTGCTCAGAGTGTGCCAGGCGGTCCTGCTGTAGGTTACTCCGGGCGCGCTTGGCAGTGTCTGGCTTTTTAATGGCCAGACTGGGGAATTGCCGAAGAAGGCTACTTTGTACCTCCGCTGCGAGAGCCGCCGTATGCTCCTCCGTATGGAGGGAGCGTTCGGTGTTTCCGTTGACCGTGATTACTCCTCGAGGGCCTGGCATCTTGAGTTTGAGATATGCGTAGTGTGGCACCGCATTGAATATTGCGAATGCGGTTCGTTCGAGCAGGGCGTGATAGCCACTGCGAAACGGGACTATATCGAAGATTAACTCTTCGCTTCGGAAATTATCCGGGGATCCGAAGACCACGTCAAGTGTTACTGAGCCTGTACAGTTGGCTTCTACACCTGGTATGACGCCTTTAAAGGTCGTTCTTGTGGGTTTGATCCTTGAGGGATCTATGCCCATTTTCCGCACTGTGTCATGATAAAGCAGGTTCAGGCTACTGCCGCCGTCCATGAGGACTCTTGTGAGGAGAAATCCGTCGATGATTGGGTCGAGAATCAATGCGGTGAAGCCGCCATGATGGATGCTAGTGGGATGGTCCCTTCGATCAAAGGTGATCGGGCAGGAGGACCATGGGTTGAACTTTGGGGCAACTGCTCCATCGCGTATACGTCCCGCAGCGCACGCTTCCGCTCCCGCTTGGGAATGTGGGTTGCGTATATCATGTTCACCGTCCGCACTTGTGGGGGAAAACCCTTCTGTCCATTGTTGTTCGGCGGCTTGGGCTCCTCGTCGTCGCTGTGCAGCCCCTTGTCTCTGTTTTCGGCTCTTAATTTGCCTGCCTGCTTGAACACCCAACAATCCCTGTTAGTGTGATTAGGTGGCTTTTCGGGGGTGCCATGTATCCGGCACAAGCGATCGAGTATTCGGTCCAAACTGGACGGGCCCTGAGTATTCTTTTTGAATGGCTTTTTCCGCTGACCGGATTTGTAGCCTCTGAATCCGGCGTTGACTGCCGTGTCTTCATTGTTGTCGCTGTTAACGCGGCGTTTTTGCTTATTCCGACATGTCCTGCCACTTTTGTCCTTGGTATCCGAATTACCAGGGTTCTTTGATAAGTTGTTACTGCGAGCGAGCCAGCTGTCTTCTCCCGCGCAAAAGCGGGTCATGAGTGTCGTGAGTGCTGCCATGGATTTCGGCTTTTCCTGTCCCAGGTGCCGGGCAAGCCACTCGTCGTGGATGTTGTGCTTGAAGGCTGCTAGGGCCTCTGCGTCCGGACAGTCGACTATCTGGTTTTTCTTTGTTAGGAACCGTGTCCAGAATTGTCTGGCTGATTCTTCTGGCTACTAAATTATGTGGCTTAAGTCATCGGCATCCGGCGGCCGCACGTAAGTGCCCTGGAAGTTATCAAGGAATGCGGCTTCCAGGTCCTCCCAAGAACTGATTGAGTCTGCTGGCAAGCTGTTAAGCCAATGTCGGGCCGGTCCTTTAAGTTTGAGCGGGAGGTACTTGATGGCGTGTAGATCATCGCCGCGTGCCATGTGGATGTGAAGGAGATAGTCCTCGATCCATACCGCCGGGTCTGTGGTGCCATCCTATGATTCGATGTTTACGGGTTTGAAGCCCTCTGGGATTTTAGGATCCATTACTTCATTTGTGAAGTATAGCGGGTGTGCGGCGCCTCTGTACTGGGCTATATCACGACGCAGCTCGGAAGAGCTATGTCTGTTGTGTTCGGCCCGACTGGATTTGTTGTATCCAGAGTGAAGATCATTGTCGCATGCCGTAGGGTGCCTGCGCGATCCGTAGATCGATCTTGTTTGTCTTCCTTTATCCTCCAGTATGTCTCGCAGGTCGGGCACATTTTGCCGTGCCTTAGTTGTGCGGCGTCGGGGCATGGCCTGGGTGGGGGGCCGAGAGGCCTTTCTGTCGCGGCCGCGGGGTGGCCGGTCTGCCATGTCATGCGCTGGTGATGTAGGTGCTTCCTCCTCTAATCGGGGTAGTGGACTGCGCTTCGGGTAACTCTTGGAGGGGCGTTCGAGTTCATACTCTTCGGCCGCAAGGACTTCAGTCCATCTGTCAGCTAGCAAATCTTGGGCAGCTCTAAGTTGTTGCTGCTTTTTCTTGAGGCTGCTTGTCGTGGCTAAAAGCCTGCATTTAAAACGCTCTTGTTCGGCGGGGTCTGATGGTATGACGAATTCGTCATCATCGAGGCTTGCCTCTTCTTCGGAGGGAGGCGTATAGTTATCATCCTCGACCTCTTGGTCTGCCGCTCTCTCGTGAGGGCTGGCTTCTCCATCTTCCTGTGTCGAATCTTGCTGGGGTGGGTGTTCTTCGGCGCTATCCGGGGTAGTATTATCTACCGTGCTGGAATCACCATTTTTTCTTTGGCGGGATTTAGAACGGCGCCGCTGACGCCGGCGCTTTGGTTGTTTCTTGGGGGTGTCATCCCCTACTGCTCCATCGCCATCTCCGTCTTTTGGAGTATCCACCATGTATATGTCGTATGACGAGGTGGCTTTCCAGTGCCCTACAGGTGTTGGTTCCTGTTCGTCTCCTATATCGTCGTCCATGCCGTCGATGTCTTTGGAAACGAAGTCAAGTATGTCGGTTAAATCGTCGACAGTGGCTACAAAGTGGGTGGTGGGTGGGTTTTGAATTTCCTCTCTGTCCGTATCCCACCCTTGCTGACCGTAGTCCGGCCAGGGCTCTCCGGATAAAGAGAGAGACTTAAGAGAATTCAGGATGTCGCCAAAAGGTGAATGCTGAAAGATGTCCGCTGCGGTGAACTCCATTACCGGCGCCCCATCGGATTCGATTGGCAGGGGCGTGGGGGGCTCGGAGTTCGGAGAGGAATCCGGCTCCTCGGAGTCACGGGCCATGCAGAGTGTGGGGGTGGAGTTCGGCTCAATCGCCTCTGAGATCGCAGCCCCTGAGGCAGCGTCCAACCGCTGATCCTCGATCGGCGCAGTAGGTTCCGAATCAATGGTCGAAACCGATGCGTGTGCGGCCTCCAAGGCACTGTTCGGCGGCAGAGCTATATCATGCCCCTCGAGACAGTGCGGCACGCTTGGCTGTGGCTCGAATCCGTCGAAGATCAAGTCTCCGCGGATGTCAGCCGTATAGTTTAGGCTTCCAAACCTGACCTGATGGCCAGGGGCGTAGCTTTCGATCTACTCAAGGTGGCCAAGCGAGTTGGCCCGCAGTGCGAAGCCGCCGAAGACGAAGATCTGTCCGGGGAGAAAAGTCTCACCCTGGACCATATCGTTGTTGAATATCGAAGGAGACATCGGGCCTAAAGGCGACGACATAGAGGAACTCTCAATGAAAGCACCAATGTCGGTGTCAAAACCGGCGGATCTCGGGTAGGGGGTCCCGAACTGTGCGTCTAGGCCGGATGGTAACAGGAGACAGGGGCCACTTTGTTTTACCCAGGTTCGGGCCCTCTCGATGGAGGTAATACCCTACTCCAGCTTGATTAATATTGATGATATGGGTAGTACAAGAGTAGATCTACCACGAGATCAAGGAGGCTAAAACCCTAGAAGCTAGCCTATGGTATGATTGTTGTGTATGGAGTTGATCCTCTACGGACTACAGCCCTCCGGTTTATATAGACACCGGATAGGGTTAGGGTTACACAGAGTCGGTTACAATGGTAGGAGATCTTGAATATCACATCGCCAAGCTTGCCTTCCACGCCAAGGAAAGTCCCATCCGGACACGGGACGAAGTCTTCAATCTTATATCTTCATAGTCCAGGAGTCCGGCTGAAGGTATAGTCCGGCTATACGAACACCCCCTAATCCAGGACTCCCTCACTCTACTATATGTATTTCTGTATTTGAGCGCTTGTCGGTCGCACACGACCTCATTTTGCCGAGTGTGTGTGCCAGGAGGGCATATCCCCAATGGTTTCTAGGCTGTGTAGGAAGCACCCCCCTATCGCCCACACTCACTAGGTGACGGTTCCAAATGCCATCACGGAAAGGGTTTAAAAACCATTTGTATAGGACCGACGGTACCAGTATACTCAGTCTTCTTGAAAAGATTGAAGAGGGGTATAGCGCAAACTTGAAGAAGTCTTCGACGAACCACTTGTAGGACTATGAGAGAACAAATGAATTGATATGATAGCAAAGGAAGAGTAATATTTAACGAACCACTATAAGGATTGAAAACGATTGAAGGAAAGAGAACGTATCGCCGTGAAGAATTAGAGGATGAACGAACATACTTAAGAGAATTTAGATACAAGAGAGCAAATAGATCACGAGATTACTAACGAATACTTTGAATGATGCATTGGAAGAATTCGAGAATGAATGAAGAGACATCAATTTATAATTATTGGAGAATGAAAGTTGAAAACTGGGAATGAATAACTCTTCTGCAGTGATGGCCTCCATAGAATCGAGAATGGAAAGAACTCCTGAAATGCTTCGGATGGGTATGAAAATAATTTCTCACGATCGGAAGAATGATGAGTATTAATGTTGAGCCAAAGATGAATAGAATCTAGAAGCAATCTTGGAGAAAGCAATTGACTGATGAGAATTCATTCTTACATCAAACTTTGAAAAGAATTCGAGAATAATTCCGAAAAGAAAATAAAAAAATAAAATAGTAAGGTAAGATCCTGGAAAAGACCTGTGGGTTAGGGCCCACTTAAAAGAAAGACCGTTGCAAATGGTTGCTTGAAATAGAGATTGCACCAGTTGATTTAAATGGCTTGGATGAGATCTCAACCTCAAAATGACTTGAGCAGATTAAGAATGGAAACACGAATCTTTTGTGATATCTTCCACACTCTGGATATGAATATAGAGAGGTGAATAAATAAGAAAGCCTTGGATAAGAACTTCCAACATGGAAATCATGTGAATTGAGGAAGGTGAAAATGATGAATACTGAAAGCTTGAATTTAGTCCACCAGAGAAGAAAAGAGGACGAAGAAGGAAAGGATGATGAACTTGAAGCTACTGAGCATGTCCACAAGAAATCACTGGGTAAGAACATTGAAGGAAAGGAATGATGAGTCTTCACATCAATAAAATGGATACTTGATTAAGAAATCTTAGCACTTGAAAAAAGGTGTGGGCGGTTGGTAAAACAAAAAACAACTTGGGACGACTGAAATGAATGTCGTTGAGAAACTTGAGATTCGATCTTGCAAAAGGAGAAAATGATAGGATCATCTTGAAGAGAAGCGCACCTGTTGGAAAAGAATTGACATGACAATCTCAATCATCTAGAACGATTAGCACTCCCATAGAAATATGAGAACACCTCTTAGGAAAAGGTATAGGATCAACACTTGATTTCTAAGCAACTCGAATACCACAACTCAAAACAAAACAAAGGATTTATCTTGGAGAATAAGTCGGAACAAATACATATGATAGAGATTTACCCAATCCCATATCATGCATCTGTCAGAAGATATTCTAGGTAACTACTTGAATTCCCACTTAAAAACTCCCGAAACTTTCTGGTGATGCAATCTGGTGTTGGGGATATAGGGAGGCACAAATATCTCACACAACCAACAAATCCTACACTCCAACTATATCCATCCGTCAACACGTAACCAAGAAAACCTCGGAAATCGTGTACCTCAAGCCTTCAAAAACATCTGATATACTAGATGTGGCAATACATCTGATTGCTCTCCCCAGTATAGGGTATCGTCAGATTACTCTCACCACAAAGAGTATAGAAGTGTTTTCGATGTCGGCGACCTCTGGTATTCCAGAACTGAAACAATAAGCACTATGACAAAAACACCTTGGAGCTCAACTCCCCAGGACACTGCGACAACCCCTAAATGTTAAGAGGCACCAAGACAGAATTCCCTTCACAATGTATCGCAATGATCTAACAATACCCATGTGATCCTAAATAAAATTTTGAGTGAACAAGAGGAGAGTGAAGTCAAAACATCTACATCAGGATTCCTCACGAGGGCGACGAAGGGGATAAGGAGTAAAAAGAAGTCCTACTCTCCGATATATAACTAGACTCAAAATAGTTTTTCTAGACTCAACAACAGCTGCGGTTCGATCAATCAAGGGGGCTCCTGCAGTCGGTAAGGCTCTGATACCAACTTGTAGCACCCAAGATGCGATTATATCCCAATCACATGATGAATTCATGATTGGGGCACAACCACATTTCGAGCGCATAGCAAGGTGTAAATCATTAAAAAATACCATGTATTGAATTGATGAGAATACAAGATAAAGGCTTACACTCGCCACAAGTTACATCATGAATACAACAGTTCATCAATACATAGCAATCATCATACAGAAGAGTTGGATCCTACTACGGATGGAAAAAACCAAAAAGAAGAAGGACATCCAACCTGTTAAACCTAGGCTCCCGACCCGAAATCTATCGCTTTATCGAATAAGAAGAAGAACTCCAAAAGCAATCAAGCATCACTCTCATGTAGGATCATCGCATTACATATACCTGCAACTGTTGTAGTAGTAATCTGTGAACCACAAGGACTCAGCAAGCCCATTACCATGGGTAACAAGACTAGGAAAGCTTAAAGGGTATGGAATGGACAAGTGGTGAGGTTGCAGCAAGCACTAAGCATTGTATGGTGGCTAACTTACGAGTACAAGAATAAGATGAGGAACTATGCAAATGGTCGCAAAATAGTAATGATCATGAAGTGATCTTGAACTACTTATATTCAAAAATAACCTCACTGCGTTCTCTTCTGAAATGCACCCGAAAAGAGATAGATATGGTTATGAACGCGGTTGGTGTACTTTTAATTGAGTTTATTTCAAGTCCACTACAACCGAATATTAAAAATGCCCATCTACCACATAACAGCGGGTACGACTCTCGAAACTTTAAACCCTGCATGGGTGTCCCATCTTAGCCCATGACAAGCTCACGATCCGCGGAGACAATCCTCCATCTCGGGACTCTCCGACCAGTCTCGTAATCCCGATGCACAAGACATTTCGACAATGGTAAAACTAATCTGGCAAGACCACCCGGAATGCCGACCCCTGATAGTAGCTGCGCGTATCTCATATCAGGCCACGTCTGGATGAGTAGTACATATGGCAACCGAAAATCCCGGGTGAAGGAGTTGCACCGCAAGTGCCTATGTTTGGGACCAACACCATCAGCACTAACCCCCCTGTTTATGTGGAATAAAGAATCCTCGGGTTCATGACGCCCTATGAGTTAATTAATTAATTCAGTATTATTATGTTGGCAAATGTTAAAACCAATGTGGGCTCTTGCTGGAAGAGTTTTATTCAAAGCGAACTGTCAAGAGGGGCCAAACCCTCATCGTGTTAGGGACGCAAAATGAAGGAACATAACACCGGTATGACAGAAACTAGGGCGGCAAGAGTGGACGAGCCTTCCACCCTTTACCAAGTGTATGGATGCATTAATTAAATAATAGGTATTGTGATATCCCAAGATATCCATGTTACCCAACATGGAACAACCTGCAACTGCACGTGTAACTAGCAACACTATAAGAGGGGTTGAGCAAAGCGGTAACATAGCCAAACAACAGTTTGCTAGGATGGTGGAAAAGCTTAGAGGCTATCATGGCAATATGGGAACCTTGATAAACAAGTGGTAGGTAGCGTGACATAGTGATAGCATTGAGACAACTAGCATAGCAAAGATAGTAGCGAGAACTAAGGTGACGATCATCTAGCCTGAAATCCCGCTAGGAAGAAGAACGAGTCCATGAAGAAGATGAACCAACGTAGTCGAACGGAGCCTCACAATTGCAACGCAACCGGAACTATCGAGAAGAAGCACAACCGAAATGAAGCAAACAACATGGTAAACCAACAAGCATAATCATGGCATGATGCAGAATCAAGTATGATGCATGTCCAGTTTAATGAGTGATGGCGTGGCACAGAGCAACAAATAATACTAAAAATTAAGTGGAGCTCAATATGCAACGAGTTGCATATTGATGAAACACCACATTCATTTATTTAGTTTGCTCCCATTTCAGAACAAGACAAGAGTAAATGTTGGTTAACATGGAAAGAGGTGAATCATAATTAAACTATCTATTTAGGCAAGCTTAAATGAGGCTGGAAATAACAAACAACAATTCCAGGAAATCCCCATATGCATATTTTGAATTTAATACAAACAACAATTTTAAACATTTTAAATATTGTTATCATGATGTGGATGACATTTAAAAGTTTTATGAAAATTATGAAAATGTTGACATGAGCATGTTCTCAAGCATTTGTCACCATTGCGGAACGAAAGGGGTGCCATAGCAAGATTCCGATGATCCGACAACTCATTGAGATACCGATGCAAAAGAGCAAGTGTGGATGTACGGAACATGCAAAAGATGGTGGGGACATCCCGGTTACCGGGTTCCCACGGGTCGACGGCATGGCAAACGAGGAGAAACATGCAAGTGACAACTTGGAAATGGTGCAAACACGGGCATCTCATGCATGTCACATGCATTCGTTCACGGGCGGTCGTCTCATCATTATACCTTTGAAGCATGCATTTTTGGAGCGGATTGGGTTTGATGCGGTGTAGGGGAAGTGGACGTTCTCGGGACGGTTGTAGTGGAAGTAGTGGTACATGGAGACAGTAGTTGTACACGGGTCGTATAGGAAGTTGACAAAACCCAAGGTGACAGTTGGTACGTGTCATCAGTAGTCAAACTTGGTGGTCCAGAGAGGGTACTTGCCTGATCCACAACACTGTAACTGTTCATGGCAGAGGAACTTGATGTTCATGGGTCTTCCAAAGACGTCGTGGTACTTGGTGATATCCGAGACGGTCTTGGCATATCCGTGGATAGAGGTACTTGGCAGTTGTGTAGACGGACTTGAGGTGGTCTTGGACCGGGTGATCCTGGCGTATAGGGACAGCATACGCGACTTCGGCGGTGTTGGGCATCGGGATCGGGTGCGTGCTTTCTCGGGAATGGAGCTGAAGATGGATCACGATAGGGATTTGGGAGAGGCAGGAGATGGCACCTTGGCGCGGCTCCGACAAAGGGCAACGTTGGAACGACGGGGGCGCCGGTCTCCAAGGCGGCGGCCGCACACACGAAGCAGAGGCAAGGCGGGAGGCGAGGATGAAGCAGAGGCGATCTCGGTCGCAGGTGACCAGGGCAGCGCGGCGATGGCAGATCCTAGTGTGGGGAGGCCATTCCCGGCGGTGGCCGTGGGCGGAGTTAAAGGAGGCGATGCAGGTGGTAGAGGAGGGCGGTTGCCGTCCTCGGGTCCCCTGCTCGTGAGTACAGGGGTGCACGAGGCTGGGCCTCGAGCAGAACACCGGCGAGGAGGAAGGGCACGAGGGAGGTGGCTGTAGATCGACGAAACTTGGCACCTCGATGAAGAGCAGCAACAACGAGTGTCTCTGAGAGAGGAAGTTGGTAGGCATGGGCATAGAGGAAGGAGCTTCGATGCGGTTCCCGTTCGTCTTGGTCGCCGGTCGGCACCACGTGCAGGAGCAGGGGGAGAGGCGGTCGGGGACGGGGCAAGGGTGCCGCTCCTCTGTGTGTGCATGTGTGGCGGCGGGCAGGAACGAGAGGGAGAGATGGGGATCGGGAGAGAGTGCAGTGAGGGGCTAGGGTTATAGGAGGGTGTCAGATGGGCCTAGGCCATTGCAGGCTGCTGGGAGTCCTAGGTGGGCTAGACTCTCTTCTCTCTCCCTATTATTTCCTTTAGCAGAAAATAATTAGAGAGAACAAAAAGAAAGAGAGGGTTAAGGAAAAAATTTGGACATGCGGGTAATTTTCCTCGACTCACAAAAATGAGCTTGATCCCGAAAAAATAGAAGTGGGCACGCGTGTGAAGTTGAATTCAAACTCAATTGAATTTAATTCAAATGGTTTGAACTAGGACAAAGTTTTAGGATTGTCCAAAAATGTTGAGAATTTAGAAAGCGCCTCGATAGATGGGAAAGGAATTATAGGCAAGGTTAGAGAGTCAAAAATTGAAGAAGGAAAGGCCAAGGGATTTAACATGCATGTGTGTTGTGGTAAATTCCAAATTAATGGAATATAATTTTTATAGCTCCCTAATAATATTGGGAGGATATATGTTATAAAGAGAAATCACCATGTGCATTTCCCTTGATTTAAATGGATTGAAGATCCATACAATTTTTTTATGTGAGTTTTAGTTGTTTTGTGAAATTGATGGCATGATGACATGATGCAATGCAAATGATGCTATGCAGAATGCAACAAGTTAATAAAACACACGGCGAAACTCGGAATACATGGAAGGCTCCTGGAACGTCGGTCTCGGGTCGTTGCGCACTCGACCGGGTTCAGTTAACAACTAGGGATCGATCGATCGCTCAGGTTCAATAACGCGTAGCCAGTGCAATCGTTCGGGTTTAGTAATCGAATGCCTCGCTCGGGTTCAGTTAGAGCCCAACGCCTCGCATAGATGCATGTAGTGTATGAGAGAAATGCGCAAACCTCCATGCATTGCTCGTCCCCGACCACCCACCGTAACGGGGAACTCCCCAAAATTTTCCTCGCCCTCGCTTTTACCACAGTTTTTTCCATCATGGACGGCCCAAAAATTTTCATGCAGATGCGTGTCCGGCCTGCCCAGGACGAAAAGCCCATTTTCTATCATGATTTTTTGTCACAGAAGTAGGAGCCCAGCACATCTATGATGATACCGGGCTTTGTCACAATTATCATCATAGAAGTATGATAAGCATGACAGGAAAAAAATCCGTTCCGCCCAAAATGTCTCGGATGTGTATTTTTTTATAGTGTTAGTTGCACTTTAAATCTCCACCTTTTTGGTAATTGATGACAACATATAGATCAAAGCTTCGACAAATGATAACATGAATGAAATATATCATCGCTTTGAGAAGTATGTGATAAGCAAGAGCTCCCCCTAAATTTGTGCATTATTTAAAATTTGCTTTTGAATGCAAATGGACAATCGATTAGGATCATGGGTCACTCTTCCATGTCACATACATCTTGGTGGAGTGCTCAAAATGATAAGATTTAAATAACATGCTGTCATTACCAAGGGTAAAAGTGATTGATCATACAAAAATTCATAGATATAAGCAAGCGACCACACATTAAGCTAGTGTGATCAAACACATGATCACATAAGTACATCACAAGCATAACACAAATTGTAGCATAGTAATCGAAAAACCAAATGATCAAAGTAGGAAGCGAAGCAAATAAAACCAATACACACACTCTCTCTCTCTCTCTCTCAGCCTATGATCTATACACTTTCTCCCCCTTGGGCAAAAAGTTACCAAGAAGTTTGAAAACATATTATGCTATGCGACACTCTAGGCACGATCTCCGGGAGCTCGTGAATAGGTCTTCTGGCTTGTTGCTCCAGTGTGCGTAGATGGCGTGGAGAGGAGGGCAGCTGCAAAAGCTTCGGCAGAGGTTTGTGGAGCTGGAGGGGTTGATACAGGAGGTGCTATTGTGGCAGTTGCTACATGTGTTGAAGTAGTAGTCCTGGAGTCTCCGACAACTTGCACTACTGATGACCTTTATGCCATTGACACTCTTTGGAAAGTATCAATGGTTGGTCTGTGCTCCCTGTCCTCAGCTTCTTCTTGGAGCTTCTCCAAAGTGGTCTGTATCTCAGTGACCTTCACATCTAGGTCATGAAATTTAGCCTCAATGATCCTCCCAAGACTCTCTTTATTTTGAGTCAGGGTGGCCAAGCCGTTCTCAATTCTCACCGTAGCCTCAAGCAGATAACTGAGTTGATCTTGCTTGGTCTTGAGCATCACTATAGAAGCATCTGGTGCACTTGTTGCCTTTTCTGCTATTGCAGCCTTTGCTTTCTCTCTGTTCTACTGGGCTTCTACTCAAGTTGGATGAGATGCATCCATGACAACCTCATTGTCCTAAAAATCTATCCTCAGGGGAAGATGATCTCTATCAAGAAGACATGTCCTGGTTCCCATCTTGGAATTGATCAACATTTGAATTTCAGGGGCACATCCACAAGATCTCTTCTGATCAACAACTGTTCTCTTCACAGTCTCAACAATCAAGGTCATCACCTAGGACTTCTGAGGTACATCAAACATGTGAATCAAACTAATTGAGTGACCACGGATCATTCTATGATCTTTTGACTTGGGCAAAAGAGTGTGCCTCAAGATAGTGTTGATAGTGGTCAGGCCAGACCGCAAATAGTATCTTGTTGGGCTCGCCTGCCCTACAAGGGAGGCTTTTCCCTTTGTAGTATCTTGCTTCTCTGGTTAATCTTGGTCCTCTCGTGCTGCACTTTGGTTCTTCGAAGAATTGGTTTCTTGTGCTTCAGTCCGATCTTGGGAGTTATAATCTTGCTCGCATGCCTGTGCATAGTTAGGGCAACGGACCCAGGGTTTGTTGCACCGACAAAGTTGGTTGCACTTGTTCTTGCCAAAATGTATACGAGTGAAGTACGTTGGCGGAGTCGCCCTCAAGAACTCTCTAGTTCTTCTTCTTTGGGATCCACATCAACTTGATGGGAATCCTTAGAGTTGTAGTCTTACTTGATGAAGTAGAACTGGATGTAGTGGAACCCACTTGACCAAGGCTTTAGCAGCTTCTTCAAATGAATCAATCTCTTCTTGAAGCTTGCCCTTGCCTTTTAGCTTGTGGTCTTGTGGTGGAAGATCATCCTGAGCTTGTGTTCCTTTGAAAGAAGTGGGGTCATACTTATCTTGTTGAAGAAAAAACTTTGTCTTGGGGTATTGATCTTCTTCCCACTCAACTGCATTGGCATTGAACGTTCGTTCAAAACCAACACCTTGATTCTTATGGTGACTTCCTTGCTTGTGTACGATTTCCTCAAATTGCTTACTTCCAGCAAGGCTTTTGTAAACACCTTTCTCTACAATTCCCTTTAGTAAGCTATTTTCTTTCTCAATTGTAACTTGGCTAAGGGAATCATTAATGGAATCAAGAGAACTACTAGAAGCAACAACATTGAATTTAACATGATTATTGTGACTACTAGAAGAAGAATCTTTCTTGCTCTTATTGCTAGATTTTACTTGTGGCATATAAGTAGACAAGTGTAAACCCTTGGCAATGTAAGAAGAACTTTTCTTTCAAAGATCATCATTGATTTCTTTTAAGAACCCATGCTCTTGCTCTAAATTTAGCTTCTCGAAGAAAAGCTTCTCATGAGTCCTTAGAAGCTCTCAATGGTCCTCTAGAGTTGTTTCATGAGCTAACTTAAGATTGTGTAGTTCTTAAGTTAGATGCTCAATCTCCTTCTTATCGTTGTCATTCATATCATATTGATTAGCATGATTAACATCAAATTCATCATATTTTTAATCACTAGTGTTGTCAACAAGTAAATCATCATCACCTAGAAAATCAACTTCATCACTATTGAAATCAACATACTTGGTTTGTGATACCTTAGGGCCTTTTGTTATGAAGCATCTTCCAATTCCTTCGTTTGGTGAGTCAAATATGTCATAGGAGTTAGATGACACGAGTGCAAGACCAACAACACCTTCATCTTGAGTATATTCGAAGTCAGAGTGATAACTTGTCTCGGAGTAGTTGTCGGAGTCGGAACCGAATGCCCATTAACCAACGTGAGCTTGATGACTTTGTCTTGTGTAGATCTTTTATGACTTGTCCTTCCTTTCTGAATCCTTGCTTCTACGAGAGTGTCTTCATTCATAACAATCATCTCTACTCCTTCTCTCTCTAGGTGGTGATTCATCTCTTTAAGTATTCTTTTAGGTGAATCTTATCTTCTCTTGCATGGAGTCATACACTCATTGGAGTAGTGTCCGGGTATTCAACAATTGTAGCAATTGCGATCACGACTAGAAGATCTTTTTTCATTGTAGGACCTCGATTTGGAACTTCTTCCTTTGCTTCTATTCTTGTAGAATTTGTTGAAGTTCTTCACCATTAAGCTCAATTCTTCATTGAAGACTTGTTTCTCACTTAATGTTGTAGGAGCATCACATGAAGCTTTATAAGCACCACTAGAATTGTTGTGGAGCTCTTCCTTATCCTTGACTGACATCTCATGAGCAACAATTCTACCAATGACTTCTGTTGGATTGAGATCTTTGTAGTTGGGCATCATTTGGATCAAGGTGCAACAATTCTAACAATTCTACAAATATTTTCCATCCAAGGCTCATAGGGTGTTCTTGATGATGAATTTGTCGGTCATCTCTTCGCTTCCCATGCCGGCAATCTCCTTTATGATGAGAGCAAGCCTAGAGTACATCTCAGCGACTCCTTCACCATCCTTCATTTTGAACATGTTAAGTTGACATTGAAGCACATCCAATTTGGATTCCTTGATGTCGGTGCACCACACCCCAGCTCTGTTTCCCGGACTGTACATAGGCTCAAGAGCAAGGATTACAGCTTCCAAGACCAAACCAAATAGAAGGAATAGCTCTTTGAGAAATCAAAGGGCACATCAAGAAGACAAAATCGAGACGGAGAAGCAAGATACCACTAAGGAAAAACCTCCCTTGCCGAGAAGGTTAGCTTGGCGGGGTCGAGGTTGCCCCAAAGACAAATCTCGACATTGTCCCAGCAAGCTTGCCAGGGACACTGATGGTGGACTACGCCACCAAGGCTCCACCGCCCCACCTCATAGGAACGCAGGTCATTGATTGGTGTGGTGTCGAGCCCCCGAGTGACTAGGTGGCTGTCATTTGGCACGTGGTAGCCATTTCCTAAGGAAATTACCTCCAAATGAGACCCGTATAGAGACGTGTCACGCAGGCAGGTGAGAAGGTGGCCGAATGGCCCGGCAAGGCTAGCCGGGCTGCGCTACGATGTGATACTAAGTGTTGCATTTAGTGCGCCTTATCCTACCTGCAGAGTTAGGTATGATAGTACTGTTGGCTATCTAATCAGTACACAATGACTGATTTTCCATTGTGGTGACCCCTTGATCTATAAAAGCAGGGTCGTGGCAAGCATAGAAAGGATTCGGACCCTTGTAATCTCATACACGCGTAGCTACTCTTTCCCTGAGGCAACCTTGCCGGGCTAGAGCGCTGCGTCTCCACTACGGTCCCCTTGTCAATCCACCAAAGCAGGAGTAGGGTTTTACACCTCGCGGCGGCCCGAACCTGGGTATGAACTACCCGTATGATCTCTTATGTGCTGCTCTGTTCCCTCTGCTCTTTGTGCAATGTGCTCTTCCCCCCTACCGAACCACAACGGGCTGATGGTCCCATAGGTGGCCGTGTTTTCCCATGACACTTGACGGACTCGGTAACTTTGTCATATCAACCAAAGTATCCCAAACTTCTGTTGCATTCTCAAGGAGGCTGATTTTTTTGAATTCTTTGGGGCACGATCCGTTGAATAGAATATCGCAAGCTTGAGCATTGTATAGCAACATCTTCAATTCTTCCGCAGATGCTTCATGATCCGGTTCTCCTCCATCCTCAAAGTATTCACCTTGCAAGCCAATACGCACAATAGCCCACACAACGCGGTTATGACCAAGAATATGCATTTTCATCTTATGCTTCCACCTAGCAAAATTAGTACCATCAAAGTAAGGACCTCTATTGTGGTAATTTTCCTCGCTATATGCCATACTCTCCTAGGTTGTGAAATAAAGGCTATGATCACCAAAGCTATGGAAATAAAAGAAAATGGAGACCAAAGCTGTGATATCACTTGTAGGATTGAAAGTAGGTGTCGCGGGAAACCACGACCACCTATGGGGCCAGAGGGCCCCTTACTAGTTTGGCAGGCGGGACATTGCATTGCACAAAGAGCAGATGAGCGTGGGGCAGCGTGGCAGAGGTCACATATGCAGTTTTACCCAGGTTCGGGCCACCGTGAGGTGTAAAACCCTACACCTGCTTTGGTGGATTGATGGTGGAAGAGTGGTGGTGGAGCGTGGGACTCTTGCCCGGCAAGGGGGCGGCAGTGGCTATGCGCGTATGGGTGTGAGTTGTCCAACCTTCTAATCCTTTCTACGATTTCTATGGGCCTCCTTTTATAGATAAAGGGGCTGCCACAATGGCAAAGTACTCATTATGCACTGATAAGATAGAAAACAGTGCTATCATACCTAACTCTGTAGGCTGACAGGGTGCATTAAATGCGCTGCTCAATGTCAAGTCATTGGTTGCTCGGCAAGCCTTGCCGGGCTATTTTGCCAGCTTCACATCTACTTGCTTGAAACGTCGTAGGATGTGAGTCATATGTAGGCATCTCCTATAGAAAGAGGCCGCCATGTGGCGAATGGCTGCCACTTAGTCACTTTGCGGCTTGACACCGCACTGATTTACGACGTGGGTTGTGGCGGAGTGGTTGGTTGAGGTGGTTTTACCTTCACGAGTCCCAGTAGGCCCTGAAGGGACGCCTTGGACGTCTCCTTCCGGGGGCGGTCCCATCCTTGTCGAGCTCGCCTGCCCGACAAGGAAGGCTTTTCTCCTGGGGGTGTCTTGCTTCTCTGGCTTTATCTTTGTCCTCTTGATATGCATGTAGGTTCTTTGTACTCTGACTAGGGTTGGAGCCTTGACCCCATTCCCGTGCATGTGCATAGTCTGGGCAATAGACCTGGGGTTTGTTGCACCGACATTAGGTCTAGAGAGGGGGTGATTAGACTACTTGACCAAATAAAAATCGAACCCTTTCCAAATTTTAAGTGTTGGCAGATTTGAGCAACTTAGCACAAGTCGAGCAATCAACCTACACATGCAATTCTATGAGTGTAGTAGCAGAAAGTAAAACATTGCATATGAAGGTAAAGGGAAGGGTTTGGAGTAGCAAACGCAATGTAGACATGGAGATTTTTGGCGTGTTTCTGATAGGTGGTTCTATCGTACGTCCACGTTGATGGAGACTTCAACCAACGAAGGGTAACGGTTGCACGAGTCCATGGAGGGCTCCACCAATGAAGGGTCCACGAAGAAGCAACCTTGTCTATCCCACCATGTCCATCACCCCACGAAGGACTTGCCTCACTTGGGTAGATTTTGACAAAGTAGGCGATCTCCTTGCCCTTACAAACTTCTTGGTTCAACACCACAATCTTCTCGGAGGCTCCCAAGCAACACCTAACCAATCTAGGATACACCACTTTGTAGAAGGTAATAGATGGCGTGTTCATGATGAACTCCTTGCTCCCGTGATTTAAATGATAGTCTCCCAACACTCAACTCTATCTCACATATTTGGCTATGGTGGAAATATGATTTGAGTGGAAAGCAACATGGGGAAGGCTGGAGATCAAGATTCTTGTGGCAGGATTCGAATGTCTTGGTCTCAACACATGAGTAGGTGGTTCTCTCTCAGAAAATGAGTAGTGGAAATGTAGGCACGTTTATAATGGCTCTATCTCAAATGGAGAAGGGGCAGGAGGGGTATATATAGCCTCCACACAAAATCCAATCGTTACACACATTTGACCCAACTCGGTCAGACCAAATAGAAGCACTTGGTGAGACCGATTCACTTCAAAATGTGAACATTAGGAATCTTGATGGGACTGACTGGAACAACTCGGTGGGACTGATATGCTAGGACTAGGGCAAAGCCTCATCTCAGTGAGACCGATTGCTTGAACTCGATGAGTGTCGGATTTCGGGTTTCGGTAAAACTCTTGATGTTCGAACACTGGAGTGCGCACGAAGATCCCCCCTCTAGCTCGCATACTCAATGATCTCACGGCCTAGCTCGACGAACCAAAAGAACATGAGACACGAGATTTATACTGGTTCGGGCTATCGTTGTGGTGTAATACCCTACTCTAGTGTGGTGTGGTGGATTGCCACTTGGGCTGAGGATGAACAGTTACAACGCAAGAACAACCTCCTGAGGAGAGGTGTTCTTGTGCTTGGTGGGCTTGTGTGTTTGAGGATGATCTGGATCCTCTCCCCCCGTTATGGTGGTGGCTAGTCCTATTTATAGAGGCCCTGGTCCTCTCCCCAAATATTGAGCGGGAAGGGATCCTACGATGACCAAATTCAAAGGGAGACAACTAGTACAAGTTATCCTAACAAAAGTAGTCTTCGCCTGCCAAAGTCTCTGGTGGTGACGCCGTCTTGGGCTCCACGGTGACCTCCGTCCTGCCGTCCTACTGGTCTTGGTCTTGTTGCACCGATATGGAAACGTTTTCCTGATGCCTTGGAACTCCTCACCTGCGCTTGCCTCCTTAGCACCAAAGAGGAAACGAGGACACTGTGCGCACTGGCGCCCGCCTGGTCTTGATCGTTATGGCTTGCGTCATTGGAACCTCACGAGGTTCATATTGCCTTGATCTCTCCGCCCTCGCGAGCCAGCCTGGTGAAGCCACCCCTGAGGAGGTCTTGCGTCGTCCACCTTGCGAGGCTTGGCCCCTCGCGACGGTCTTGGGTGTTTGCTGGTGAATATGGGCTATACGGGGCCGCTGGAGGAGCCACGTTGCGGGCCGCAGGCAGGCAGGTCTAGGGACCCCCATTCCCAGAACACCGACAGTAGCCTCTGGGCCTAAGCGCGCTTGGGCGTGGCTTCAACGCGAAGCCAAAGGGCTAGTGCGGAGCGCCATGGGCCCCAACAGCCTGCGTCCTTGGTCGAGCGTGGCGACTGATTGGACTTGGGCATCTCCGCTTCCCCACGCAGCCTCGCCAACTGCCCGATTTGACGGGTCCTTGTTGCATGCAGGAAAAAGATCATTTTTACCTTAGATCATGGAGGCTGGCAGTTGGCCTCCCATTGGCTATAAATGGGGGTGGGTGGCGGAGCCCCCATCACCCGTCTCTTCTCGGACTCTCCCGCTTCTTCTTCTTCCTTGCTCCACCACCGGCAGCGACGCCCATGGCGCCTATCAAGAGGCTCTCAGCCACAGAGAAGGGGAAAGCTCGCCATGAGGGGCCTGGCTCACCGCCGCCCAAGAGGGGTCACAGTCGCCGCCGCAAGCACACTACGACCCCCGCCACGGCCCCTCGCAGCCACGGTGGCGCCTCTTCGCGTGGTGGCAGCCGCCGAGATCGCGACTGCCCCGTTGATGAGGTGAGGCGTGCCGTGGTTGCGCGGCCTCCCCGGCCTCTCTTCCATTCGGGGGAGGTGATGCCCGAGTTCATCGTGTGGTCAGAGAACCCGGCTAGCACCTGGCTTCAGCTCCCGAGGTTCTTCGTCGGGAAACTGTCTTCCGTAGGTTGAGGCTGTCTCTGGCTGCACACGGACAGTTGCTGCAGCAGGGCTTCGTGGATCGCGGTGGAGATCTCCGCCATGGGCAACGCGGTCCTGGCCCGCGGCTGGCCGATGTTCGCCCGCGCGCGCGAGCTGGGCAGGCGGTGCGCCCTCCACTTCAAGGACGACGGTGAATCGACCCTCTTTGTGAGGGTGTTTGGGGAAGATGGTCGCCTTGTCCGGTGCTGCCTCGAGGACAACGACGGCGACGAGGTGCTCGGCCTTGGCGATGGTTGTGACAAGGAGGGAGGCGGGCCCGACCATGTCTTGTCCAGCTACGGCGACTGTTCTTCTAGTGGCAGCTCCAGCAGCGGTGGCTATGACTAGCCACCGCGCCTGGTTCGAAGGTGGCAGCGGGTCAGCTCGTCGCTGTGCTCCGGTGAAGCACGAGGAGGGGCACAACTGAGCTCAAGAGAGCGCCGTGAGCCCTTCCTCGTGACCTACCGCAGGAGCATGTCCCGCTTTTGTTTCGTTCTTCCTTTCCTTCCTGCATTAGAGAAAGACAAGTATGGGACCCCATGGGGGCGTGCAACAAATTATGAGTTCCGGGTGGTTATGCTGTGTTTATCATTCCTGTGCTGTGTTGCAACATCATGATTTATGCATTCGTGTAGAATGACTTAGCTCGATGCGCCTGAAGTAGATGCCGCTTCGCGAGATGCGCGTTTCTCCGTACCTGATGAGGAGGAACTATGAAAATTTGCTAGGAGATCAGTACCTAGTCCACATCGTTGTAGCCTGCTGGCTAGAGCGCGTCACCTGCATATGGCCATGACCCAGCGCCTCGTGTCACGGTACCCGATGGACACAGATAGAGGGGGGTGCGCCATCTTGCGGCTCGAACGAGGGTGCCGCACGAAAAGCAGATAAAACGCTCACGAGGGCCCGAGGGGCACCATTCCAGCCCCCTCGCGAGGGACGCGAGAGAGGGTACAGGTCAAACAAAGAACCGAAGGCAGAAACAGGGGCAGAACCGAAGTGACAAGATCAGCAAGCGACACCAAAAAGCAAATTTCAATTAAAGAGGGGCAAGCCAACTACAGAAAGCAAATGAAAAGTCGCGTCCGGCACCTAGTCTAGTCTTCTTGTCTTCTCACCAATGCGGAGCTAAGTGCTGCCACTAGTCGTGGGAGGGAGCCCCTGAGGCCCGAAGGCGGCACTCCTGAGACTCCGGGGCATGTACAACCCCACTTATTATAACGTGAGAGTGTCACGAGCGGAGATTCTTCACAGGCACTGCGCCTTGCTTCATAGGCACCAGGCCTTGCATCATGGGTAGAACTTCCTGAGGTGCTAGATGTTCCAGGCGTTCTGGATGGGGACCGCATCCTGCGTCTCCAGGCACGCGGCGCCAGGCTTGGAGATGTGGGCGACCGGAAACGGGCCCTCCCACATGGGCAAGAGCTTGTGCATCCTTCCCTGGAGAGCACCCGCCTTAGGACAAGGTCACCCAATTCGAGCGTCCTAGAGCGGACACTGCGGCAGTTGTACCGCCGCAGCGCCTGCTGATACCTCGCAGCTCGAAGCGAGGCTTCACAGTGGCGTTCCTCCCCTAGCACGAGATCCAGCCCTCGCATGGCGTCCTGCCGCGTTTCATCAAACGCCAGCACCCGCGTGGAGCGATGCTTGACCTCGTTCAGGAGAACCGCTACTGCTGGGTAGATGAGGAAGAACGGGGTTTCGCCTGTGAGCCTGGTGGCGGTGGTGCGGATAGACCGCAGCATGGACTGGATCTCGTCGTGCCAGCCCCTGCCGCAGGCCTCGAGCTTCTTCTAGATTGTCCTAGTCTTGAGACCCCTCAGGACTTCCGCGTTGGCCCGTTCGGCTTGGCCGTTGCTCCTGGGGTGTGCCATGGAGGCATAGTAGATTTTCGTCCCAAGGTTAGCACAATGTGTTTTGAAGAGATTGCTTGTGAACTGCGAACCGTTGTCGGTGATGATGCGATTAGGGACCCCAAACCGGCTCACAATGCCCTTGATAAAATTAACTGCTGACCCGGCTGGGATGGTGCGGAGGGCTTCCACTTCCGCCCAATTGGTGAACTTGTCGATGCAACGTAGAGGTAGCGGTAACCTCCTGGCGGTCGAGGGAATGGATGCGGGCTATCCAGCCCCCAGACCTCGAATGGCCATGAGAGCAGGATAGTTTGGAGGCCCTGAGCCGGCTTGTGGATCTACTTTGCATGAAATTGGCAAGCCTCGCAAGACTTCACCAGCTCGGCCACGTCGTTGAGTGTTGTGGGCCAGTGGAACCCACTTTGGAAAGCCTTGCCGGCCAAGGTGCGCGACGATGGGTGGTGCCCGCAGTCTCCGCCTTGTATGTCAGCCAGTAGCTCGTTCCCTTGTTCCCTGGAAATGCACCGCAGAGAAACATCATTTGGCCGCTTCCTGTATAGCTCACTATCTTGAATGCAGTACGCCATAGCCTGCCAGGCCATGCGTTCTGCGTATTCCTCCTTCTCCGGCAACGTGCCCTGCGTCAAGTACGCCTTGAACTCCTCGATCCAGCACCCCTCCTGAGGCTCGAGTACCAAGAGGAGGCATGCTCCAGAGGTCGGGCCGCAGGCGGGGGCTCTCGAGACTAGTGGCTGAGGGAGCTTCTCGTGAGGTGTCGCTGGCTCCACAGGCTGAGGTGTTGCTAAAGGCTTGAAGAAACGTTCCTCGAAGACGCCTGGCTCTTGGGGATGCCGCTTGGATGCTCTTCTAGCGATGTCATCGGCCTTTTGGTTGGCGCCACGGACCACATGCTGCAACTCCAGGCCTAGGAGTTGCTTGTTCATTATGCGTACCTCCGCGAGTTATGCTTCCATGTGCTCGTCATTTGGCTCATACACCTTGTTGGAGAAGTTGAAGAGGAGCCGCGAGTCTCCCTTGATGGTGAGGCATTTCACCCCCAGGGCCGCCGCCACCTTGAGGCAGGCGATGCGGCCCTCGTACTCCGTGATGTTATTGGAGACCTTCTCGCCTCGCTAGAAGCATAGCTGCATGGCATAGTAAAGTTTGTCCTGAGTGGGCGAGATGAGTACGGATCCAGCCTCTGCGCCCTGGCACGCGAACGCGCCATCGAAGTACATGACCCACCTGCCTGGTGCTTCATTCCCTGGTGAGAGGAATCGGTTCTCACCTGCTTCAAGCTCCGGTGTATCGGTCCATTCCGCCACAAAATTGGCGACCGCTGTGCCCTTGATGACCCTGGTTGTGCTGAACTCCAAGTCAAACGCTTGCAGCTCGATGTTCCATTCGGTGACCCTCCCCGCAGCATTGGGGCTCCTGAGCACTCTCTCCAATGGGTAGGCTAAGACGACCTTGATGGGGTGACCTTGGAAGTAGTGGCGCAGCTTATGCGAGGCCACCAGGAGCGCGAGCAAGAGCTTCTGAGGCATGGGGTATCGCACTCTCGCATCTCATAGCACTGTGCTGACGAAGTATACTGGGTGCTCGACGAGGTTGGGAGAGCTGACGGAGTTTTTGGCTCCCGGGGACTGAGGTGTTTCCTGTGAATCTCCAACTCATGTGGCTTGACGAGTAGCCGGTCCAGCCGCCGCCTCAAGAACATCAACTTGGCGTTGTCCAGCCTTATCCGGCTTGGCGGCTTCATTGGGCGAGCCATTGGCTAGGGGCTCCTTTCTGAGGGCCACCAGCACCACGCTAGTGGAATGGGGGTGTGGCAGACACGTAGAGTACCAAGGGCTCACGAGGACGAGGCGTCACCATCACCGGTGGGCTGATCAAGTATCTTTTGAGGTCTTGAAATGCTAAGTCGGGCTTGGGGGTCCACTCGAACGAACCCTTCTTTTTCATCAGCTTGAAGAATGGCAAGGCATGCTCCCCCAACTTGGAGATGAAGCGCCCCAGCGAAGTCACGCAGCCTGCAAGCTTCTATATCTCCCTGAGGTTTTGTGGTGGAATCATGTCTTGGATTGCCCTGACCATCTCCGGGTTGGCCTCAATCCCTCTGTGGGATACGAGGAAGCCCAGCAGCTTGCCGGAAGGGACACCAAACATGCACTTCTCCGGATTGAGCCACAGTTCCACCTGGCGCAGGCTCGTGAAGGTCTCCTCCAGGTCCTGAATCAAAGTTCTTGCCTCCCGAGACTTTATCACAATGTCGTCGATGTAGGCATCGGCATTCCTCTTAAGCTGCCATCCCAAGGTGATGTGCATCGGTCGCTGGAAGGTTGCTCCTGCATTGCGCAGTCCGAAGGGCATGCAAGTGTAGCAGTATACCCCGCATGGGGTTAAGAAAGCTGTCTTCTCCACATCTTCCACTGCCATCTTGATCTGGTGGTATCCTGAGAACGCATCCAGGAAGCACAGTAGGTCACACTCTGCGATGGAGTCAATAATCTGCTCGATGCGCGGCAGCAAAAACGAGTCTTGAGGGAAAGCCTTGTTGAGGTTGGTGAAGTCGACACACATGCATTTCTTTCCTCCTTTCTTCGGCACAACGACTAGATTTGCCAGCCACTCCGGGTATCGGACCTTACGAATGACACCCGCTGCCTCCAGCTTGCGGGTTTCCTGAACGACAAAAGACTGCTTCTCCGTGGATTGTCGCCTCGCCTTCTGCTTCCAAGGGCGCACATTGGGGCACACCCTCAGGTGATTTTCGATTACTCCTATTAGGAGCCCAACTAGCTACTTGGGCTCCCAGGCGAATACTTCCTTGTTCGCTTGCAGGAAGTCCACCAACTCCTTCTCTTGAGCAGGGGCAAGGTCGGTGTCCATGATAAAGGTGGCACCAAAGGCCCCATCCACGTCAACTGGTATCTGTTTCGTCTTGGCTCGACCTTGAGTGAATATCTTCTTCTTCTTGTTCGGTATAGCCCCCTTGGCCCTGGGCACGGCCTTGTCGGCCGGGCAAGCTGCCGCCATGTCCCTGAAGGCTAGCTTGAGGGCCGCCACATCTTCTTTGGTGTCCCCGGCCATGGTAAGGACGCTATTGATCCCTGGCATCTTCATGAGGTTGTAGACAGGATGGGTTGCCGCCATGAACGGGGCTAGCGCCGGGTACCCGAGGATAGCTAGTTGGGCTCCTGGTGGCCTCGCATAAGCTGCGCCACTACTTCCAAGGTCACCCCATCAAGGTCGTCTTAGCCTACCCTTGGTGTATCGCACTCTCGCATCTCATAGCACTGTGTTGACGAAGTATACTGGGTGCTCGACGAGGGTGGGAGAGCTGACGGAGTTTTTGGCTCCCGGGGACTGAGGTGTTTCCTGTGAATCTCCAACTCATGTGGCTTGACGAGTAGCCGGTCCAGCCGCCGCCTCAGGAACATCAACATGGCGTTGTCCAGCCTTATCCGGCTTGGTGGCTTCATTGGGCGAGCCATTAGCTAGGGGCTCCTTTCTGAGGGCCACCAGCACCGCGCTAGTGGAATGGGGGTGTGGCAGACACGTAGAGTACCAAGGGCTCACGAGGACGAGGCGTCACCATCACCGGTGGGCTGATCAAGTATCTTTTGAGGTCTTGAAATGCTAAGTCGGCCTTGGGGGTCCACTCGAACGAACCCTTCTTTTTCATCAGCTTGAAGAATGGCAAGGCATGCTCCCCCAACTTGGAGATGAAGTGCCCCAGCGAAGTCACGCAGCCTGCAAGCTTCTATATCTCCCTGAGGTTTTGTGGTGGAATCATGTCTTGGATTGCCCTGACCATTTCCGGGTTGGCCTTGATCCATCTGTGGGATACGAGGAAGCCCAACAGCTTGCCGGAAGGGACACCAAACATGCACTTCTCCGGATTGAGCCGCAGTTCCACCTGGCGCAGGCTCATGAAGGTCTCCTCCAGGTCCTGAATCAAAGTTCTTGCCTCCCGAGACTTTATCACAATGTCGTCGACGTAGGCATCGGCGTTCCTCTTAAGCTGCCATCCCAAGGTGATGTGCATCGGTCGCTGGAAGGTTGCTCCTGCGTTGCGCAGTCCGAAGGGCATGCAAGTGTAGCAGTATACCCCGCATGGGGTTAAGAAAGCTGTCTTCTCCACATCTTCCACTGCCATCTTGATCTGGTGGTATCCTGAGAACGCATCCAGGAAGCACAGTAGGTAACACTCTGCGGTGGAGTCAATAATCTGCTCGATGCGCGGCAGCGGAAACGGGTCTTGAGGGAAAGCCTTGTTGAGGTTGGTGAAGTCGACACACATGCATTTCTTTCCTCCTTTCTTCGGCACAACGACTAGATTTGCCAGCCACTCCGGGTATCGGACCTCGCGAATGACACCCGCTGCCTCTAGCTTGCGGGTTTCCTGAATGATGAAAGACTGCTTCTCCGTGGATTGTCGCCTCGCCTTCTGCTTCCAAGGGTGCACATTGGGGCACACCCTCAGGTGATGTTCGATTACTCCTATCAGGAGCCCAACTAGCTACTTGGGCTCCCAAGCGAATACTTCCTTGTTCGCTTGCAGGAAGTCCACCAACTCTTTCTCTTGAGCAGGGGCAAGGTCGGCGTCCATGATAAAGGTGGCACCAAAGGCCCCGTCCACGTCAACTGGTATCTGTTTCGTCTTGGCTCGACATTGAGTGAACAACTTCTTCTTCTTGTTCGGTATAGCCCCCTTGGCCCTGGGCACGGCCTTGTCGGCCGAGCAAGCTGCCGCCGTGTCCCTGAAGGCTAGCTTGAGGGCCGCCACAGCTTCTTTGGTGTCCCCGGCCACGGTAAGGACGCCATTGATCCCTGGCATCTTCATGAGGTTGTAGCCAGGATGGGTTGCCGCCATGAATGGGGCCAGCGCCGGGTACCCGAGGATGGCGTGATACGACAAACCGATGTGGGCGATGTCGAAGTCGACTACCTCGGTGTAGTAGTTGTCGCGCGTGCCGAAAGTCACGGGGAGACGGATTTTCCCCAGGGGGTTGGAGGAGCCGCCGCCGACTCCAGAGAAGGACCGACTGGGGCGGAGCCGCTCGAGCGGTATGTGAAGGAGGCTAAAGGCCTCCACAGAGAGCATGTTGAAGCCGGCGTCGCCGTCGATGATGGTCTTGGTGACGGCTACACTGCATATGGTTGGCGTTCAAAGCATCGGCACACCCGAACCGACGGTGTTGACATGGTGATCTCCTAAGTCGAAGATCAGGTTGGCCTTGGGCGCCACCCACCCTGGGGGAGCCCCCTGCCGCATGGAGGTGGCACTGATCTGGCAAAAGAACGGCTTGATGTGACGGTCCGAGGGTGACGCCTGCGAGCAACCGAGGAGGGCCGCGACGACCGGGGGTGCTGGTCCCCCGAAGCGCGTGATGAAGAGGTCGCGCAGTTCCTCTCAAGAGGCCACGGTAGATTCTGGCAGATGGAGGAGCCAGGCGCGCCGCACGCTGGCAAGGGCCATTGGAAACCAGTTGGCCATGATCTTGTGGTCGCCCCCAGCCTCCAGGACAGCCTCCTCGTATGCCAGCAGAAAGGCCACCAGATCCACCGCACCATCGTAACGGGGCGGCATTTCCGGCTTGAACTTGTGCGGCCACTGCACCCGCCGCAAGGCGGGGGTGAAGGCCCAGAGCCCCCCGGCACCGTGGAGGGCGCCTGTTGATCCAGTCGGGGAAGAGGCGGCGTCCATGAGACTCGGTCGTAGAGGCGAGGCCATCAAGGGGCGAAGCTTCGGTGCACCCCTACCTGGCACACCAAATGTCGGATTTCAGGTTCCGGCAAAACCCTTGAGGTTCGAACACTAGGGTGCGCATGAAGATATCCCCCCTCTAGCTCGCACACTCAACGATCTCACGTCCTAGCTCGACGAACCCAAAGAACACGAGACACAAGATTTATACTAGTTCGGGCCACCGTTGTGGTGTAATACCTTACTCCAGTGTGGTGTGGTGGATTGCCTCTTGGGCTGAGGATGAACAGTTACAAGGGAAGAACAACCTCCTGAGGAGAGGTGTGCTTGTGCTTGGTGGGCTTGTGTGTTTGAGGATGATCTGGATCCTCTCCCCTCATTATGGTGGTGGCTAGTCCTATTTATAGAGGCCCTGGTCCTCTCCCCAAATATTGAGCGGGAAGGGATCCCACAATGGCCAAATTCGAAGGGAGACAACTAGTACAAGTTATCCAAACAAAAGTAGTCTTCACCTGCCAAAGGCTCTGGTGGTGACGTCATCTTGGGCTCCACGGTGACCTCCGTCCCGCCGTCTTGCTGGTCTTGGTCTTGTTGCACCAATATGGAAACCTTTTCCTAATGCCTTGGAACTCCTCGCCTGTGCTTGCCTCCTTCGCACCAAAGAGGAAATGCGGACACTATGCGCGCTGGCGCCCGCCTGGTCTTGATCGTCATGGATTGCGTCATTGGAACCTCACGAGGTTTGCCTTGCCTTGACCTCTCCGCCCCTCGCGAGCCAGCCTGGTGAGGCCGCCCTGAGGAGGTCTTGCGTCATCCGCATCACGAGGCTTGGCCCCTCGCGAGGGTCTTGGGTGGTTGCTGGTGAAGATGGGCCGTATAGGGCCATTGGGGGAGCCACGCTGCGGGCCGCAGGCAGGCAAGTCTGGGGACCCCCGTTCCCAGAACGCCGATAGGGAGACCGATTTCAGCAAAGAGCAAACAAAGAGTTGGTCAAGCAAATTCGATGGGACCGATTGCATATTTTGGTGAGACCTAAATACTTACAATAGGCAATAGAGAGTTTGCAGGGCCACCTCAGTGAGACTGAGATCCGTATCGGTGTGACCGAATTGTCTAGGGTTTCTAGCAATGGCTAGGTCAAATGAACTCGGTGGCATCGGAAAGGTCATTTTGGTGGGGCTGAGTTTGACTTTGAGTTTTGGACATATTTGTAAACGAGAAAGTGGTTGAGGGCTTTGGAGCTATATCACTAAGAACTTTGAGCAAGTAGACCATTAAGCAACACCAGATCCCCTTTTAATAGTATTGGCTTTCCTATGGATTCAATGTGATCACGGATCACTAAAATAGAAATAAAGAGTCTTGAGCTTTTGCCAATCTTTGTCCTTAGCATTTTGAGGGGTCCACATCTCTAGTCCATTCTCTAGTCCATGCCATGCCAATCATTGAACTTTCCGAAATATTTAACTTGAATGGATATTAGATCAATGAGCAATATGTTGTTATGAATTACCAAAACCAGCATGGGATTAGTTGCACTTTCAGTGGAGCATGGGTGTCAGTGCAACAAACCCTGGGTCTGTTGACCAAACTGGGCACAGGTACGGGATAAGACCACAACTCCAGGATCAGATTGAAGCGCTCAAGATTAGCCATTTGGAGGATCCAACATGCGGATCAAGAAGACCAAGAGGAACCAGAGAAGCAAGACACGCCGGGAAAAATCCTCCCTTGCCGGGTAGGTGAGTCTAGCGAGGACGAGGTTTACCCCGAAAGCAAGCTTTTGAGGCGTCCCGGCAATCCTCGCGGGACTTATGCAGACAGAACCAACCCACCGCACCACCTCATCACGACCCAAGTCGTCTATTAGTGCGGTGTCAAGCTCCAAGGTAACTAAGTGGCTGCTATCCCCTACTTGGCAGCCACTTGCTACAGAAAACGCCTACAAGGGACATCCGCCCTGTGATGTGACATCCGAGCACGCGCAAAGCTAGCAAAATAGCCTGACAGCCCCTGCAGGGGAAGCTACGATGTGACGTTGAGTGGCGCATTTAATGCGCTCTGTCAGCCTGCAGAGAATTAGGTATTATAGTACTGTTTGCTATCTAATCAGTGCATAATGACTAATTTGCCACTGTGGTGACCCCTTTGTCTATAAAAGGAGGCCCAAGGCAACCGTAGAAAGGGTTGGACCATTGGTTGGAGAATTTAGGCACCCACACACTCATACACACATAGTCGCTCTCGCCGTAAGGCAACCCTGTCGCGCAAGCGAGTTGCGTCTGCCAGCTGTTGGTACCCCGTTCCTAAGTCACACCGATCTTGCATGTAACACATCATATCACTTTGCAGCCTCAGGCACGGTATCCCCACGGGTGCCACCTTACCTGGCCTAGGACCGTTTGCGCGTTTTGTGTCACGTATATTATAGTATCGCTAGCATCCATATGATAGAGAACCCGGGCCGACATGTCTAGTCATAAACCCAAGGCGGCACTAACTTACAGGGACAGGCATACATGACCCAGCAATGAACGTGTCGGTCATGAACATATGAACTCAAGTCGTAGCAAGCTACAAGGACTTAAAGGAACAATGTGTGACATTTCCCCCAAGGGACAGACACATGAACGAAGAAGGACACAAGCTGTCGGAGTAATGGGCCGCGGGTAGGCTAACCCAAGTCCCAGAACCTTTCAAGACATCAGGGCAGGTTGCGCCCCTCAAGACCCCAGGATAAAGAGCCGCCTTCTGAGAAGTCGGCGGCAAGGCAACCGACTACCCACTCGCGGCCGAGTCCCAGGGACGACTTCAGGATAAGCCGACTCCTGATTGACGACTTCCCGAGAAGCCGGCCTTGGGGAGTTGTAACACCCTCGATGCGACTATATCTCCCACGTGTCGAGGCACAACTTAGAGGCATAATCACATTGAAGGCAGATGTTGCAAGATAGGCAATCTTCACAACATCCCATGTAATATAGATAATGAAAGGGGAGATAACATAGTTGGCTTACACTCGCCACGTCAATCAAGTACATGAATAACATTACATCATCCAAACACTCATGGCCCGACTACGGCGCCAGAATAAAAGATAACCCAACATGAGACACGGTCCCGATCACCCCCAACTGGGCACCACTACTGATCATCAGGAAAGGAAACATAGTAACGTTGAGAGTCCTCGTCGAATCCCACTTGAGCTCAAGCACGTCACCTAGAGCGGAATCATCAGGCCCTGCATCTGGTGTAATAGTAATATGTGAGCCACAGGGACTCAGCAATCTCGCACCCTCGCGATCAAGACTATTTAAGCTTATAGGTAAGGCAAGGTAAATATGTGGAGCTGCAGCAAGCGACTAGCAAATATGGTGGCTATCCTGTTCGCAAAAGAGAGCGAGAAGAGGAGGCAAAGCGCAAGCGAGAAACTAGAGAGCAACCTGCGCAAGCATTACTCCAACACTGTGTCCACTTCCTGGACTCCACCGTGAAGAGGCCATCACGGTAACACACTCAGTTGATTCATTTTAATTAAGTTAAGGTTCAAGTTATCTACAACCGGACATTAACAAATTCCCATCTGCCCATAACCATGGGCACGGCTTTTGAAAGTTCAAATCCCTGCAGGGGAGTACCAACTTAGCCCATGACAAGCTCTCACGGTCAACGAAGGAACAGACCTCCTCCCGAGACGTTCCGATCAGACTCGGTATCTCGGTTCTTCAAGACACTTCGACAAGTTAAAACAAGACCAGCAACACCGCCCGAATGTGCTGACAAATCCCGATAGGAGCTGCACATATCTCGTTCTCAGGGCACACCCAGATGAGTGCTCCATACAACTAAAACCAAACCTCGAGTTTCCCTGAGGGGGCGCTGCATAGGACTCTAGTTTGGACCAACACTCAGAGGAGCACTAGCCCAGGGGGGCTAAAATAAGATGACAATCGGGCTCCGGAAACCCAAGGGAAAAAGAGGCTAGGTGGCAAATGGTAAAACCAAAGTTGGGCATTGCTAGAAAAGCTTTAATCAAGGCGAACTATCAAGGGGTTCCCATTATAACCCAACCGCGTAAGGAACGCAAAATCCGGGAACATAACACCGATATGACGGAAACTAGGGCGGCAAGAGTGGAACAAAACACTAGGCGAGAGGCCGAGCATTCCACCCTTTATCATGTCTATAGATGCATTAAGATAACAAGATAATATAGTGATATCTCAAAAAGTAAATAAATGTTCCAGCAAGGAACGGTCTCCAATCTTCACCTGCAACTAGCAACGCTATAAGAGGGGCTGAGCAAAGCGGTAACATAGCCAATCAACGGTTTGCTAGGACATGGGGGGTTAGAGGTATGACATGGCAATTTGGGAGGCCTGAAAGCAAGTGGTAGGCATCGTGGCATTGGCATAGCAAAAGAGCGAGCAATCTAGCATAGCAAAGATAGTAGTGATTTCGAGGGTATGATCATCTTGCCTGCAAAGCTGTCAGAGTTGACTGGATCCTCGAAAGCAAACTCAACAAGCTCCTCGTGAGCGCACTCGTCTCCCGGCTCTACCCAAACAAGACAAACAAGCAACAAGGACACAATCAACAACGTGCAAGGATCAAACAATATGATGCAAGGATGGTATGCTATGCGGGATGCGATGCGGGATGCATATGCAAGATTTGACAAGGGATGCATGAACCTGGCCTCAACTTGGAAATCCAAGTGTGCCACTGGAAATATGAGATGAAATCGCTTGAAAACGATATAAAGAACGTCGGAATCGGAGTTACGGTTTGGAAATGACAAGCAATTCAAATATGGCCACGTTCTGCGATTAACAGCAAGTAGCCATCTAAATGCAATGAGATGAACAAGCTACATCACCCAAACATGACAACAAAATACATGTAAGGGATGCATTCAAGATGCTTAACAAAACATTAGCACTGAACTACGGCCAATTCATCAATTAACAGGTTCAAACAAGCATGGCAAAAACGCATATGGTAAACAGGTCTCAGACTTAGTGAAATTAACACTTGTCTGGAATTTCAGATCAGGTAGCACACTTTGGAGCAAAAAAACTACATGCTACAGGACCTGAACATGGAAAAGTAAAGTATGGCATGGAGCTACTCAAAGAGCTTAACAAAAGTCCCTTAGTGACCTTGAGCCAAAAGGGATCAAAAAATACAATTGCAAGCATGTGAGCATAACAAAAACATAATCAGATCTCAGACTTTGTGAAAATTGGAGCATGCTGAAAACAGATATCAAGTAGGCATGTTTACGAGCTCGATGCACTCACTACAAAGCAAGTCATGGCAAACTAAGCATACACCCATCAAGAATACACAAAATGCAAGCTAGAAATGGCAAGAACAATAGCATAGCATGCATGGATCAACTACAACATCATCGGCAAAATCGCTAACAAGTAGACAATCTGCCCAAATTCACAAAGTAGCAAAAGTAGAGCTTGATTGACTCAAGCTAGGGTGCTCCATAATTTCAAACAAGGACATGGATGGATAGAGCACTACAATATTAACAAAACATCCTTACTGATCATATGGCCATATGAGATAAACAGCTCAAGGACTTAGTGGAAATGCTAAGTCCCTGAAATCACCATTACCAAGTGCCTCACTTTGCAAGCTTGTGCTAGTCACCACACACATCACAAAAATACATGGGTTGCACCTCTGGAAATATGGCAAAACCCTTAACAAAACATATGTAGAGCTCATGGGCATATCATGCACACAATAATCATGGCAAAAATGACAAATATCTAAATGGAGTAGCAGATCTGACAATTATCTGAAGTAGCCCTCTTCTAACAGCATTTCGGGCATCAAGATGAACTCAAATGAAAATGATTCAATGAGATCAAATGATGTACTCTCTGAGATGAACATTTTGATATGCTATATGCCCAAAACAGAGCTACGGATGCAAAGTTACGATGCGCTGAACATGGCAAGATAAATTAGGGTTTCGGGGCAAAAGTCAACCCGAGGCAATCTCAGTTTTGGATCTGGCATGGATTACGAGGATGGCCGGATTTCTTGGAGCTCGCCGGAGACGAAGGGGAATGGTGGGCGGGGCACCGGCGACGAGGAGTAGGGGCAGCGGCGTGGATCGGCGGGGTCGGCGACGACCGGGCGCGCGGTGGCTGGCGAGTGCGGCGCGGTGGCGGAGGTGGCCGGCGACGGCCGGAGGAGATAGGTGCGGCGGCTCGGGGAAGCGAGGCAGGA